>NW_024037069.1:9918850-9990597 GCF_015706575.1 Patiria miniata | reverse complement strand
TACAGGCGTCCTCGATATCTACGGGACTTGATTGTTCGAGCTGAAGTCCCATCCTTAGATGCATCCCTCCCCACCAGCATGGTACTTTCAATGCAGTTCCAGATGTGTTGTCTGCAGATTCATATTCAGGAGTCTGACTCCTTTTCTGGCCACTCTTCTGTCACTACCCACAGAACCATTGGTAACATCACTTGTAACCCTCTAATGTCATATATCTCATTTCTTGCAGGCTGTGGAGTGCAGTATGTAGGTGAGACTAAGAATACGCTCAAGAAGCGTTTTCTATGCCCATCGGTCAACGGTCAACACCAGAAACTAGACACCCCTGTTGTCATCACTTCAACCTGCCTAACCACTCCATTTCTGATATGATTTTGCAGGGCATTGAATCTCTTGGCCATCGCAAAGAGTCAGTTCGCCTCAGCAGAGAGAGAAGGTGTGGGTGAATCGTCTTCGAACTATTCAACCACATGGTCTCAACATCCAACTTGAAATGATTAATCCTTTTCTTCCTCCATTGTCCTCTGTTACAGATAATCCATCTGGTCTTCCTTGTTTGTGTTAACACATCTCCCGCCATCTTTCATCCCTTTCCACCTCTATACTGCCCCCCCCCCGCATCATCCCTTCACTCTCACACTCTTTTGTCCGTTCCCACTCCCTGTGACCTTTGATCCTTCCCCTTTCTGGTCCCTCCCCTGTTTACACCAGACCCCCTGTGGTTTGCCATCTCCCTTTGTTTCTTGTTCTCTCATCCACCCTCCCCTGCATCTTTCCACACCTTTCCCTCCTAATCCTCCTTTTGTGTTTCTTCTTTCAGCCCTGCATGTTTGTGTGCACCCCCTTGTTAATGTATGTATCTCTGTCATTTCTGTTTTAGCCTCTGAAGAAGAACTTGCTAAAGTTCGCAACGTCAGGCCACATTAATTTTAAGATTTATATATTTCAGGTCCATCCAGTCAGTAGTAAGTTTGCAGCAGTCTTACTTTTTTTCATATTTTAACATTTTATGTACAAACTTTGATACAGCATCTTTACCTCTATAAGTCTCTTGATACGCATTGGTGCCGTCGCATCTAACTACTACCAACGAGTAACCGCTTGCTTTGTGAATGTTTGTCTTTTGCGTGTTGTTCTTTTTAGCGTCCGAGTTTTTTTCTAATATCGATTCAAAGTCGGCGTAAACTACAAACGGTGCTTTTTGTTTAAACCTGTAGTTTTTAAATTCTAATATTGGCACATCTTTTTCGTCGACTATCCACTCGTTATTTACATATTTTCGCTTAGCGGTAGAAAATACAATCTTTGACGGATGTGTATCTATACCGTTACAATCGGTCATGTGTCTATCTAATTTTAATTGCGTTCTATAATGACACAGGCACCTTCGACAAAAATATTTCTTACTTTTATGTTTTGTTACGTTGTAAATCAATCTCGAAAAATTATTTATCCAGCAGTAGTGATGCTTGTCGCCCTCAGAAAACAAAAACAGATCGATAGGTCGTGACTCTGCTTTATAGTTTTTAGACACGTATAACGGATATATTTCTCCCTCATAACCGTATACGTTTATCGTTAAATTATTTTGTCTTTCTATCTTTGGTATCTGGTCGATCGGTGTCGGAAAGTCTACGCCTTTAAATTTGAGTCCGTCGTCTTTGGTGTAAATACTAGGTCTCTCTTCGCGAGGTCTATATTTGGGATCGTTTTTTATGTTATGTTTTACTTTATCCGTATACAAGCCAAGAGCAGCTCTCAAACACCATCTCAAACACTCGTCGTCTTTGTTTTTGATGTTTATCATCGCCTGTTTTCTTTTAATATGCGGGGGTAGGTCAATGTAAGAACTACCTCTCACGGGGTTAAACCTGTTGATGTTGATATACAACGCCATTATCTTTTTTAAAACCCAACCCGATCCTTGATTCGTATACCTTTCATCCTTTCTAAATATCTGGTCGATGTCTTCTTTTAAAACCTGTTTTATTTGACTTTGATTTAAAACGACTCTCTTATCGGTATAATGTGTAGCTTCGATCGTTTCGATCGTACCATCCGTTTGGTTTTTTCGTATTTTATTTTGATTGTGAGCTCCATTTTTAAACCTCTTAGCTCTCTCAATTCTGACTTGATTTTATTTACAATTTGATCTTTGTGCGTATCAAAAAATCTGACTAAATCGTCGTTAAAAAGTCTAGGAATCAGTTCCCAGTTTCTAAAGTTGTTTCTAAATCTCCTCGTCGCTCTAAACTCAGCCTCTTGAAAATCCTCGGGTTGCCTAGAGTTTTGAATCGCCGAGAGTAAATCTTTTTTCAAAAATCGACCTTTATAACCCGACGGGTTATATTCTAGATCGTTATCGTCTACAATCTGTTTGAGCTCATGTAGCGTCTTTTTCCTCAAGTTTTTAAATCGAGCTTCGTGGTTTTTTATCCCGTTGATGTAGACTTTACGCGTAAGAGTAACATTTTGATTGTACGGTATATCATATCGCTGGACGTAATCGCGCAGCGTCGCTTTATTCCATCTAGAAAATCCCTTAACGATTGGCTTGATCGTAGTCACCATTTATTATATATTAATATAATATTTTATTTATTATTTTTTTTTTGTAGATGAGGTCATTATTTTGGATTTATAAGCGATCAGACTCACCGGCTAGAGAGAGATCTTCAAGACGAGAGATATTGAGCCCCGGTTTTGGCTGGGGCTGAGACTGAGATATTGGGAGGGAGAGATCATTGGGAGGGGGCGGTTGGGGGGCGTGGCCAAAGGGAGAGAGAGGGGGGCGAGATTATTGGGTTTGGTCTCGTACCCCCCCCCATCCCCCCCTACTCCAGATATGCCTAGGGATGTGAAAATATTACATGTATACGTCTATGCAACGCCTTTAGTTCAATCGACATTGGGCCTAACAATTTTATTTTTGCTTCCCCGGGATCTCCAGCCTTTAAATAGATTTTGATATGTGTATAATTACACATTATTGTTTCATGCACTTTGCCTTCTTAATTGTTATGGGTAAATATTGTATGCAATTGTTTTTTGTACTCTTAACGAATTTTGGTTTTGTACAGAGATCTGTATATTCAATGTCACACCATCTTTATTATGTTTGGAAATTTCTGACTCTTCAAGAAAATATTTTGTCATGCGTTAGAATGATACAGAATGTTGTCCTTCATGTACTATACCTGTCGCTCATTCTCAGTCATTTTGAGCTCACCAAATGTTATTTAAACTCTGTCTATAGTATCCCTTAAACACTGAGGCTAACTCTTGGAGTTCCTTGAATATTAATGAAATATATACATATATATGTTTTACTTTCACTTTAAGATCATCCTGACTGTGCAGCAGTTACCCGATCTAGGGACAGGCCAGAGTTATGAATGTCATTTCGGGTCATTTGCATCTCCAGCTACGAAGAATGATGAAGTGCTGGAGTGTACGTCACCTCCTAGTGATGGGATACCTACCATTCCACAAGGAGGCAAGTGCAATAAGAGACATCCATATGAATTGATTAATGGCAAAAATATACAGAGCAAACCTTCAAAAAGTCGAATTGTAGTTTCCTTCTTGTCCATTCTAGAATGAAATGATGCTTGTGAACCAGCGTGTCATTTTCATTCAATCGCATAATTGGACCAATCATAAGGATATCAACAGAGAAATGTGTTCATAGGCAGTACAATATGGTACACTGACGTGCTTATTGTTAGCATGAAAATGATGTCTGCTTTTGGTACTCACAAAATCGGTTTAAAATGCACGCTTGTTTTTGTAATTGTCTGTTTCAACTAATAAATGCAGAGACTTGTTCTTATTTGATGCAGTACACGTAGATTTGGGTGTCGAGTCATCTGAAACTTCAGTTCAGTTCATAGACACCGACTTCTACTTCTATGAGTGTTCAACGCACACTTCGTGAGTATTTGTGTTTATATACCCTATTAATCAGCTGTTTTTGAAATTCAATGTGTTTTCTATTAGGTTGTTTGTTGTATAGATTTGCCGATGATTTTTTTAATCTTTGAATATATGCAATTCTCTTTGGTTGTTTTCGTAGCTGTGTATCCTGTGTTGGTAGTCGCTGGGCCTGTGATTGGTGTGTGTTTGAGAACAGATGTACTCATGAAAGCTCCACATGCACACGACCTAATGAAATCATCATTACTGGAGATAACGTGAGAACAAAAATATACGAGCTAAGCCAAGACAAAATTTGAAGAAAAAAAAAACGTTTTACTTAAATTTCTTGATTGTAGAATCCTATATGTAGATGAATATTGTGTATTTTGCGCAGTAGGTATTGAAAATGACACTAATTGTCATGTACACTTGGAAGTATCTGAAATCACATTTATATTTTGGACACTAGATAATTTCTATCAGCTTTCTGTAGATCATAAGTTCAAATCGAAGCAGATGTATATTTTTGGGGAGGTCATGACATAGTTTGTTGTTTGTTGGCGTTTACCTACAGAATCCAACCGCCTCTGCAGTCACAGGACCTGAGTTTTGCCTTCAGCTGCTGAACCAGACTGCTGAAGTTCTGCTTCCTAATAACATTATGAGGAGCATCACTGTCATGACAACAAACCTGCCAGACGAAGCTGAGGTTAGTTTATCAATGGCTGGGGAAAAACAATGTCAGTTTGTAACTGATGTCCACGTTAAGCCCCGTCTATCAGAAAATTCCCCCGTCAATGCCTGATAGTGACATTGTTCATAATTGTTCTGAGTCCAGTTAACACTTTGTTTAATTCTTTCTCGAAGACAAATTACAATTTCTCCTTGGGATACTTAATAAAATAGTTTGCTATAATGCTATTAGTCTAGATATCTGACCTTCTTTATGACATTCAATGCAAAGTGAATTGCGAAGTTATCATTTATTGTTTGATAAGAAGATCTTTTGGACCGTATGCACTTGAGGTGGGCCCGGTGCAGTTTGCAAATGTATATCATCGTAAACATTGCATGCGCTTAGATATAGGTTAATGTTGTTTGGATAATAAGCTGCAATTGTCCTTTGGTGGCAGGCAAATCATTATGCATGTCTACATTATATCGGTTAACCTTTATTGGATTTGCTGAATAACTGCATTAAAAATGTTGGCATCGCATTGTATTGAGCTTTTAAAGAACGCTGTTTACTTTATAAGACCTTCACTGAAGTCTATGAAACGCAGATATGATGGGATTAATACTGCCGAGTAAATCTTAAATTTACTCTTCCCTGACTCACTTAACTGTGTAGATCAATATTAGTCGTGTGTTTTTCCCATGTGCAGATTTCTAGCTATCGGTGCAGCTTAGATGTAGAGGGATCACCTCAGGCTATTAATGCAGAACGCATTGGAGATAGGATCACATGCCAAGATAAGGCTGTAAGTTAAATTCCAACTTATTTTGTGACTTGGATTGCTAATGTGGTTCTTTTTTTATATAAGAATGAAAGTAATCACTTATTATGCATACTAACAGGTGATTGTTTGCTTGCCTTGAACAGTACACTTACCTCTCCGATGATGAACCAGAGCTGGAAGTGGGACTGTCTGTTTCATGGACTGACACAAGCGGTGCTTCGCACATCCTGGACGACATACATGAATTTGATGGTAAGGAATAAGGACCGATTGATAATAATTTGAGGAGATTTACGATTTCGTCAGTCTAAAATATTTATACATAATTATATTATTATCCAATGAAATCGTCTTCTGTCACAATTCACAGTGCTCGATACATTTCTGTAGAGCTATAATCATGCCATAAATTCAGAATATGAGCTAATCAAGCTTTGGCAATCTCTCCTCTGGACAGACTGTTTCGTACCATAAGGCACTCATCAGCAGATGAGTGCCTAATGGTACGAAACAGTCTGTCCAGAGGAGAGATATGCCAACGTTTGATCAGCTCATATTCTGAATTAATTGCATAATTATATTATTATATATAATATGAGATTATTTCCAAAACGTGAAAAACGTCAGTTTGTTACCTTTTAGAATCACACCCACTCCTGGCTGCCCAAAGTCAGTATCGAATTTAAGAATACAATAAAGCGAAATGATGTTTGTTTAATATTCTTTAAAGTTCAGAACCGTGCAAATTACTTTTTTTGAAATGGGTATATCGCGTTATTAAAAAAAATCTTCATATGCTTTTCATCGTTTGTTATCAACAGTTTTGACTTGGAGGTTGTTCTTTAAAATGCCGAGTTGAAAGACATGAGATTATCTTGTATTCTGCTCATATCAAACAGTAACGTTGTACAAGTGTGAAGTCCAGAAGCCAGACTGCAGCCGTTGTGTTACAGCCCGCCCAGCGCTCGAATGTGTTTGGTGTGGTGCCATGCCAAGCGAATCTGGTGTTTGCAAACTGAATGAAGTTTGCAGTGAAAATATGGTGACTTTGGATAACGGATTGAACTGCCCTGATCCACTTCTGAGTGAGGTAAGCTTTAAACTCTCCAGCTGAATATTATTCGCTTGAATATTCTTTATTAATATTCCAGGCGAGGTTACTTGTCAACGTGTTTGTAATTATCCATATTTATCACGAAGTATGGAAGACTACTGCCTCCAAATGAAGCACACCTTGTATCCATTTGACCTGCCTTTGTGACAAGGTAAAAAAGGGAAATTTAGTCATGTGCGAGATGAAAACCCCCAATTCGTATGACTGCATAAGCAAAGGTGTATGGTCTATAAAGTAGGCTTATATTATGGATGACTGCATATGAGCCACCAAGCTGAACAAGTTGTCTTTCAAGAGCATTTACCAATGCATCTTTACTAATAATGTGTTGTATTGAAATGCTTGTTTCGTGTTACATGCACTTGTTTTTGTGTGTTATGTTATTATGTTTCCAAAATCACGCATTAGGTATTTCCCTTGACTGGGCCCATTGAAGGCAACACAGTTATAGATGTGATGGGAACTGATATCGGTCGGAGATTTGAGGATGTCGTGTCAGTGATGGTTGGCAATCAGCCCTGTGATCTGGCTGGATTAAGCTCAGCCTACCAAATTGGAGCAAGGTAGGGTCAAATCATACTTTATGCAAGGACATTACCTTGTACTTTTGTTGCCATGTTGTGGAACATTGTAAAATTTTAAAAGTGTACATAGTGGATAAGGTTTTGCTCAACCTCTTTGTCTTAATGTCACATTATCACTTTATATTTCAGTGTCAGCTGCAGAACGAGACCAGAAAGTGAAGAAGCTGAGTTGGTTACTTTAACAGTCACGGGTGCAGATGGTACTACACTGCAGCACAGCTCAGGAACAGTCAACTTCAACTTCAAAGTAAGTCACGTCCTGCACGCACTCGTTTACACTGACTCAGCCACTGAGGTCCAGCTTGGAAAATGAACAAGCGTCCAAGAAAATGTTTTTACACTGAAATAGCAATCACGGAATGAATGATCAAGAATGAGGTCCAGATCTGTTCACGAATGTTCCCTTCCTAGCAGTTCGGCACCACATTATGTCAGCTGGAGCAATAATAACATATATTTTAGCTGCATTAGTTGATAATCTCATACCAAAACATTTATGTTTGAGTTGAGGATATTTGGGAAAATCCCAGGCATTTGAGTGAATTTCCTAAAACGTAGGTCAGATTTACGTTTGAAACGTCAAAATATTTAAAATCAATAATACTCGAGGATTCTATGCACGTGTAACTAGAAAATACTTATTCCAACAATAATATAATTTTATAAGATGGAATGTTTGCGTCGGAGTGATATAAATCAAATTATGTTTTGCCCTTCACCTACGTTTAAACACTGTATACTCAGTGTGTAACCTCCCGAGTGAAAGTTGGAAAAAATCACTCGGGTGGGACTCGAACCCACGACCTCCTGCTTTCTAGTGCAGATGTCTTACCATGCACTCAACCACCGAGCTAACGGGATCGGTTGGCTGGTTCGAATCTGATGTACATAGCAGCGGGTACCGCATATTTTTATATAAGATGGAATTTTGCGTCGGGATGATATAAATCAAATAAGGTTTTGCCCTTCACCGACGTTTAAATACTGTATACTCAGTGTGTTACCTCCCGAGTGAAAGTTGGAAAAAATCACTCGGGTGGGACTCAAACTTTTACTCGGGAGGTTACACACTGAGTATACAGTGTTTAAACGTCGGTGAAGGGCAAAACCTAATTTGAATAATATTATTGTTGTAGAAATTGTGTAAGAGACAAACACAGTTCTAAAATTGTTTTTATAAGATGTATTTTGTTAACAGGACCCATCGATTACACATTTCCAACCCCGCCTTGGCCCAGAAGCTGGTGGGACGGCAGTTAGTGTGAATGGCACAGCTCTCAACACAGGACGCAATATTGAAGCGTTCATCGGCGACAATCCTTGCATCATAACAAGGTATTGTGTCTCTGTCGTAATACACATCATTATTCAAATTGTTGCGCATACGGCAAAAATCGAAGCATTGTCTAATTTTCCCCTTAGTGGAATGACATTTATTGAAGCATTCATTGGAAACAAATAACAGTGTTTTGTACGATAATTATTAATTCAGGAAAAAGAGGGATCTCCCCAACATCGGTACAATTTCTAGTTTCAACAAAATCATTTGGACCTCTATCAAGCTTCAGTTGCTTTAATTTTTCTTAAAAAGTTTTCCTTTCCCACCTTTGTGGAACGGCTTTTGTTAGTAATATATTTCATTATAAAAAACTACTTTATCCTGTCCAATTTCCAATTACCTTGAAAAATAATTGCTTTACATCCATTCAGTATTAAGGAGCATCATACACAGAGATGAATTCACGTTTACGTCCCTGCAGAAAATTTTACATGGCCTCTGTCTCAAGTGATTTTTTTCTTTCTCAAATTGTAAAGCAAACCGGTTGAATCCATGCTAGAATGCACAACTACTGCTGGCCAAGTTGGATATCAAGGTGTTGTGAAAGTCTCCTTCGATGGGGCCATGAGAACCTCAGCAGATCTGTACACGTACATGTACACTGAGAATCCCACCATTACTGAGGCCTCTCCTCTGAAAAGCATCGTTTCGTGAGTCTGCATGATTTTTTTGTCTTCATCTGTTTTAACATGATGGGCTAGTTTGTATAGCTTTTTTGGTATATAGTGTTTTTGGTATATACTTCAATTTGTATCGACCACATTATTTCTACCTAGTTTTTATTACAGCCTCTATTGTCCTATGAAAATGTCTGTGTTTTAAATATAGCTTTTTGGTATAGTGTTTTTGGTATATACACAAACAAGAAAATGGTCCTGGTATTAGTGAAATGTTATGTTTCTGTTAGATACGCGATACACTGTCAAGTAGCAAGCTTGCAGCCAAGTTTATGCATGGCTGTTTTCAGAAGCAGACTAATACAAATCTTCTTATTACTGAAGACAACTGTTAACTGAGTGAACAGTGAACTATTATGCTTTATTCTTAACTTCCAAATGTCATTTGCTCAAATATCTGAAAGTGAACATGTTCGTGCATTTCTGAATTGTTTTAGAGTGATGTTACACCAGCCCATATCTTTCAGTGTATAGAATATATTTTCAGTATTTGCTATCGGTATTTTAATTGTCAGGGGTGGTCGAATGTTGACGGTTACTGGCACTTTTCTAAACACAAGTAGAAACCGTCAAATCGTTGTCACTAATGCAAATGAGGTGAGAAATGTGTTATACTTATTATCTGTATAAATGATTTTATATCTGCCCTATCCTCGCTTAACCTCCTTTATTATATCTACTTGCTCCATTCTTCCAACATATATAATTAGGAAACATTTAAAACTTCTATTTTACTAAGTTACCGCAAACAACCACTTAAAATGTGAACATTGCAATAAGGGTACTGTGTAAAGAATGACAGCCATTACATCATTAAACACATTTCGGTTTTAAAGTAGAAACAAAGAGGGGTGCCATTGTCAACCGGAGCTAATGCTGGACAGAATTGTCAACTTACTGATGTGGGTCTTTATTTCGCAGGAATGTCAAGGTGAATCTGCAACAGAGATGCAATGCCCGTCTCCTAACATAACAGACCTCGACATAAGCAATGAAAACTTGACCTTTGGCTTCATCATGGATGGGGTCACTCAACTGTTGACATGGTCTCAGGATAACGATGCCAACTTGGAGTACTTTGAGGATCCAATGTATAACAAATTTGAAGGTGGTATGAAGGAAAAAGAAGGAGAAACCTTGACAATCACGGTTGGTATACGCGTGTCTTATTCTATGCGCCTATCCTTTCATTGTTTTTTCTATCTGTATATATAGATATATGGGGCCTGTCGGTAAACGTGCACGAAGCACACTTGTACAGCGCTTTTTCAAAGTGATAACACCTCTCATATGTGACACAAGATAAGTTCAAGTTGATGTCTCTTCCTCCTGAATCAAGTGGATCTTCCAAAAATACAGTAGGCCTAACTTGGTAACTCTTGCTGAGTTACAAAACTTCATATCACACTCAGATCAGTCATTGCAAAAGCAAATGTAAATGTGATGTGAAATAAAAGTTAAGGTTTTTTTTTTTACCTCAGTCCTCACGCGGTGTGTAGGAGTTCATGTACATGAAAAACGACAGAAATTCTTACGTGTGATACAGCCATATGGCCTTCGTATTTAGAAATAAATAAAAGTGTTGAGCATTAATTGTCACAACCGAAAAGACTAAACTCTTCCGAAATATACCAATGCAGATACCAATAAATTTCCTTTCAAACAATTGAACTTGAATTACCTGTGGATGCTTTGACAGGGCGAGCGGATTGACAGCGCCATCAAAGCTGGAGAAATCATCGTGACGATCGGCGTAGAGAGATGTCCCGTTAGCCTGATCACTGGGACAACACTCGTATGTGAATTGCCCGATGAGGCACCAGCAGCCGGTGACTACATGGGAGAAGATACCGGGAAAGGTCTGCCTGTGGTATGGGTAAGTAAGGGGCGGATCCATTTTGAATGGGGGGGGGTAGCTTTCAATTGTTCTTTTCTTTCGAGATTTTTCCTTCTTGTGCGGCCCCAAGGGGGAGGCTTATTTCCTTACCCTCCCGGTATAGATCCGCCACTGTACGCCCTTACAAACTTGCGGGTAATTTTTCATTGTGCTTATTTAATATTATATCCTTGAAACATCCAAAAGAAATGAAGTTTTTCTGGACCTTTTCAAATAAATGTTAAGTATAACTTTGTAAATGTGATGTTCTTTCTCAGTTTTTGTTCAATTAACAAATTTGAATCATTATTTCTTCGGTCAAAGAATTTCATAATATTCGGTCATTACACTCCCGAAATCTGAAGAGAAGACCCCTCTGGCTGTAAAATGACCAAGAAAAGCGGCTCATCTAGGATTGAATATTATTAAGCAAGGTTTAAACATTGTTCCTCAGATGGATTGAACATCTGTATTACTCAATCCGAAAGGTTAAAAAACACCCAACATTCGGCCAGTTCTCCCAAAAACGTAATTACACTACTTTGTCATTGTTGATTGTTTCTTCAAAAGTGATTATTATACCGTTGACACTAACAAATTGGTTAAGTCTATGTCAGTTATGTTGAATCGTTTATTCAAGTCTATGTTGAATCGTTTATTATTTCATTTGTGTTATTCCATAGGTTCGCCACAATAACTTAAAATTTAGGTTGGGCTATTTGGTCTATCCCAGTACGGTGCCACTTGTCGCTATACTTGTACCGAGTTTGGTCATTCCACTCTCCATGGCGATACTGCTCGCTGCTACCTTCGTGTATTGCAAACAATTGCAAAGGAAGCGCACCCACGACCGAAGACTATTGGGCAGGATAGTGGCGATTCATCTCGGTAAGTGCTGGTGGCAAGAGATGACTTCAGTTTACTCGAATATTTATTTCCTGAGTGCTAGAAACAGGTGCACAAAACTGCGGTGAAGAGAGAGTATCATCTCAGTCTATATGAGTATGCTCTTGTAAGTTAAAATCACTTGATCGCAAGACGGCGAAATGGTAAACAACACGAAACCCTTTCAAATTTCAAAGCCAATTATCCTTCATCACTTGTGTCTACCGGCTACTTATCAATTCCTAATTTTCAAACATAATTATGATAGTTAAGAAACAAATTAAACAGTACGTAGCTGCACATCTCCGTATTAAATTATGTTCTACTTCTAAAAAAACTCTCAAGGTGGCCGCTAACGGGCAGCCGGTTTTGATGGTAAAATACACGGCAAAAGAATTCAAATGGCGTGCTCCTCATTTGACTGTAAATTGTCAAGTTGTAGACAGGATGAAACAAATTTCTCTACAAAAACAAAAATAAATATAGAACTCTTTTGTCAAGATTGTGTTTACCATTTTAGACAACTTGTGAATCTTGTGTAGCATGCAAAGGTTGTTTTGTCTGTTGATTTGTAAGCCTGATCGTGGTCGTAAACTTACCACTATATTACGTTATTTACTGTTAATGCGACATTGCATCTCTTTTCCTCAGAAATTGACTCCCACGTCAAAAGACGCAAGTGGTATAGATCCCAGAAACAGTCGGAATCTACTCAGCCAAAACAAAAGCGCATTGTCCTGAACAACAAGGTCAGCTTTGTTCCCGACGACATCCATATCGACTTCAGCCAACTGGAATTTGGGGAAACTCTCGGACAAGGTAGTGACTTTGTACGAGGAAACAATGAACATTTCATGAGTTCAAAGAGTAAGCTGTTATTTTACCTGAGAATAAAGGGGCTGTGTGTGCAAACCGTTATTGGCGTGAATGAAACACATTTTCACGTTTCGACCCTTAGAAAATTATTTAGACTCGGCCAGTCGCTGGGTCTGTTAGTAAGTCGGTAGGTCGGTTGGTCTGCCAGCTGGCTAGTCTTCGTACCAGCAAAAGATAATCAGCAAAGATGAGTATAAAACACTTGAATAAATTTTACAGGTGCATTTGGGCGTGTACTGAAAGCTGTTCTACACGATACGTCAGGGGAAGATCAAATTGTGGCCGTAAAGACAGTGCAAGGTTGGTGATGAGAATGTCGGCCATTTGTGAGAGATGTTTTCTATGACAGTATCATGGATTCAAAACAAAGCATTGAAAAGTTTTTCCTCGGTTAAAAAAAGGGCCCATTTCAGAATGGTATGCATTTTGGTCTTGATTATACTTGTTGCTGATTAGAGTTACAGAAGAGGTGTTGGATGACCTTATACCGAGAAAGAGGAACGAAAAACATTAATCAATGTGCATCTTGAATGAAAGAGCCGAAAGAGTCTTTTCGTTCAGAATTGCGAATTGTTGGTTGTAAAATGTTCTTGAACTGAATTGATTGTGTCTCTGGGTTATTGCATTTCTCTGGTGATGAAAATAAGTTGAAATACAAGTTCCTGTTTTTGTGTAGTAGCTTGGCCAAATGTAAGTTTAGCGTGCCAGTTTACACATATAATTGCCTTATTTTTTACATGTATAGACACCTCGGACCCGAAAAATGTGGTAAAGTTCCTGGAAGAAGGCCTGATCATGAAAACCTTCGACCATGTCAACGTTCTTGGGCTTCTGGGGTTGACCTTTGACGCGGACAAAAACCCCTTGGTGGTGATACCCTTCATGGCAAACGGTGACCTCAAGACATATCTGGTCAAGAAGAAACAGGTGTGTAGTCAAGAGCGATCAATGTCGATAATAGGTAGTGGAAGGTTTGATAAAAGAATAGGTGATGAGTGGCATGAGTTTGGAGCTCACTCAATGGTGATTTTGGTACATGTTGTTACGTTTAATAATTAATATTAAGATTTATTGAACAAAATGCTGTCCCATTTCGTAAACAGTATGTCATGTGTTTTGATCTGAGAACAGTATTTATTTATTCATTGGAGGTTTTTACTTTCAATTTAGACCTTGGCGACATCTCTGCTGATGAGGTTTGCCTCACATGCTGCACTCGGTATGAGTTACTTGGCTCAGCACAAGTTTGTCCACAGAGATCTTGCGGCCAGAAATTGCATGTACGTGTATCCTCTCTTTTATATCATCCGGGGCTTTTTACACATGTCTTTATATGTGTGTTTGAGTAAAAGCCAAATGAATGTTACGAGAAATCGGTCAGTTCGTTTAGAAGTTGATAATGAGCAGGACAAGTTCTTTTCAGAACTAATATCTTCTAAGCAGTAGTTATTACCACATGGTGTTACCGCAAACCGAAACGAAATAGGTCAGCTGTTTCATCGAAAATAATTTTAATGCACCAGAGATACCAAGGGACATGCATTCATTGAATTAACTCCACAGTTCGAATTAATGGCATTGCAATTCTTAAATGATGTGACCCCAAAGTAAGATCAACTTTTAACAACCTCTTTAGGGTGGATAGTGATCTTCTGGTGAAGATAGCGGATTTTGGACTATCCCGTGACATGCACGAATCGGATTACTACACAAGCGGCGATGCCCAGGCTAAGCTGCCTATCAAATGGATGGCTCCCGAGTCCATGGAACGTCGAGTGTACAACGCCAGGACTGACGTGGTACGCAATTAAATCCATCTTTGATTGGAATGTTAGATGATGTTTAGATAAAGATCTTAACGGAAAAGAAAGCAAAACACATCACTTTGCGTTCTGTGGAACTATCCTTCGAAGAGAAACTACATGAACTTCGATGTCCGGCCATGAAACGTCAGTTTATTGATAATTTACATCGGGTATGTTTTCAAGGCGCCTGACCCTCATTAGCTGGAGTATTTCGTCTTCAGACGCCCACCTCGAACTGATTTCTAAGTTAATTTAGTAATAAACGTTTTTATTTAAATTTGACACAAGATCTCATTAAACAGTTCAATAAAGACTCAAATACAATGTAGTTTGGTCAATCATCGTTAATCTTGGCTACCCTTTCCAGCTTGCTCATGTCAACTGTTCGGTAGCTCAATTGAACAGTCATCATTAGAATGGTCTCTTACATTGAAAAAAAATATTTGTCTTCTTTGGTTTTCTACAGTGGTCATACGGTGTGCTCCTATGGGAGATTTTCAGTAAGGGTGCAAAACCGTATCCAGGAATTCCCAACCAAGATGTGTATGATTTCTTGAAGAGAGGTCAACGCATGGATGCTCCCAAGAACTGCCCGCCAGAAGTGTATGTTCAAACAGCGCTCACCATTACTTTTAAAAAATTACACATCTAATGTCGTTTTAACTGCTGTAAAGTATACATGGTTCTTTGTATTTTGCTCAACTTTTTCTAAAAGTGAAGGAATCTGTTTCACTCTCAGAGGTTTTTCTTACTTTAAAGAAGGAATATAACACTCTGTAGTTGTGAGAAACTGTGAAGAGTGTTTTGTTTGGGGTTTCAAAAAAAGGGTAACTCAATTCTCAAACATTTTTCAAAAAATGTAGGGTTAATGTGCTCGAGTAATCAGTAATAATGGAAAGTGTATTGTCGGGGGTTTCAAGTAAAAGTGCAGACACAATTTGATATACGATCAAGCATGCAGCATCTAATGATTCTTGTTACATTTGCTGACTGATACAGCTACGGCATAATGGTATGTTGCTGGCAGGACAACCCAAAATCACGTTGCACCTTCGTCCAAGTTGCTAACGAGCTGGAAGAACTGTTGGAGGGAGACCGTGACTACGTAGCAGCTCCTAGTGCGGGTGTGGTTGGTAAGCGACCCATCGAACATCGCGAAGAACCTGGTGTCAAAGACGACAGCTATCTGGTCCCGATGCAGCAGGAGACCGCCTTTGGTGCTGACGGACCGTGTAGTGACAGAGAAACCAGCGGGAGCCATGCGACCGCCGCCCATGATCCCTTGGATTATGTCAATAAAATTGTCATTAGATAAAGTGTCTTGCACATTCCCAGATAAGAAGTATCCGAAAAGAAAATGGTTTAAAGAAAAAAGTCTGTTTCAAGTGGCCAATATATTAAAATCATTATTGATCAAGATGGATCAATAGGACACGCTTCTTGCTCACTTTCATTCCTAAGAAAAAAGATCCTAGTCTTTTCTCTCCGTGTATTGGAATGAAATCGTTTACAATATATAGAAGGTGGCAGGCTAAACTAATAGCTAAAACATGGCTTTTTAAGCGTCTTAAACCAATGCCAAATGCCATTTTTTTTTCTGCGATTGACATTTGTTGTTTATGGACTGTGGTATTTAAATCTGAGGTATTACTGTGGTTCACCATCATTGAATGAAACGTTCACAGATAAATATTTTGTTGAACTTCATAATATTCGGATTTCCCTCAAATGAGTGCATGCATGATTGTTTTTAAAGATAAAAATGTTCACATTTTATAATAATACTTGAACCGTTTTTTCTAAAATACACAGTGATTTTCCAGTATTGTATTATATAACCATTAGCTTCGTAAAGTACATTCCTGTACAAACAGTAAAATAATAACAAGCCATACAATGTTTATTTGCAAATGATAACTTGCCGACTGGGAAATTTCCTTACAGATTCTTGCAAGTTGCACAAAACATTTATATAAAAAATGGTGAAGTTATCAATAAATTATCGACTGTCGGTATCGCTATAAAACTAAAATTTGGAGCAAACACTAATAGCAATGTTATTTTATTTAACGTATTGTACACATTTGTTTTTTAGCATTTAATTATTAAAATAAATATTGTATTACATAATTGACATAATTTGTATATTTGGAACACCAGTAAAGACCTATATACTTAGACAGATGACACGTGCATTTGCATTCTTCTGCGAAATAAATATGAATTGTAGCTCATTTCATTGAGATGATATCTTGTTTACCTTTAAAAGTGTTTTAAAAATGGTGAAAGGAGAGTGTTCTGTCGAAGGTGCAAAAAAATAGCAATTTTGAAAAGAAGTTCTTTAAGCAAGGTAACTGAGGCTGCTCAATGGTTGCCAGTTAATGTAGAAAAACAAACTGGCTTAACAGGTTAACAAAATACCAGAATAAGTTGGTAAATGACTTCGAAAGATTTATTTTAAAAAGTTGCAGAGTTGGAGATCTAACAATGATTGTAGTTAGCACCGAGTGTTGTATAAAGGCTCATACATGTATTCGATTTTCATTTGATTCGATTTAATCTTGCTTTTGGATCATGATTCATTCGATACACAGATACATATTTAATCACCTTTTTATTCAGATTATTAGCATTGCAATGGTATATTGCTAACTTATAGCAAACATTGAATTTCTGTTTAAAATGTTAAGACAAATTTTAGTTCAGATGTGTTGAATCACATACATTTCACAGACAGATCGATTTATCCGATGACTTTCTTCTTATACTTGATATGCATTTTGTAGAGTATTTTTGGGGAACAGGGTTGTTTGATTTGAATTATTTTAATCATTAATCTAAATCCTGCTTTAAATCAATACAAAAACGACTAAAATCGGCATTTTTAATTTGAATGCTCCACCTGCATATATTCTATTGCATAATTGACATTACTGTTATATTTTCAATACATGTACACGCAGGCCTGCTAGCTGACTAAATATCTGTTCTAACGTAATCGCGTGTGCACAGGTTTTCGCCTTAGTACAGACATTGATTGAGGGATATTCCATTGTCAACACAACTGTACCGTTAGACTCTCATGAAAAAATGGAATCCCTTTGAATTGATATTCAGTGGAGATTCATCTATTCCTACAAACAAGTCTGTGAAGACTGATGCCACGTGCATATTATGCATTATTTTGCCAAATTAATATGCGTTCTTCCTTATGTATGTAGCGAAATAATCTTTTGTCAGGCCATGCATTTTTGTGTTATTATTGCGATCAAGAGAGGGCGTCAGACAAGACCTATAAAAAGTATCCGTATCTGGGCAGACCCGCCGAGGTCGCCAGGGTCATACGCTAGACAATAAATGATTACAATGTATACATTTGGAGGCGCGGGAAAAGAGTACGCGCAACAGGAAAAATGAGTGGCAGAATGATATGTGGAAACATGAGGGAAGTTTCGGCATGATTTTCGGTGGACAGAAGCAAAATAAATCAGCTCGACAAGTAAATCACATAGAAGAGTCATTGTGTATGTTTTCGTTCCAGTTTTATTGAAGCCTATACCCCTTTGCTTCACGGCAAAATAACACTACAAATTGGTAACACGGATGGGGTGTGGGTAACGTGTTTGAAACGTGAACTTGACGACGACAAAAACAGAATTTTGGAGCGTATCGTCGAGAGATCATTTTGCCTGGGCTGCTGCTTAGCTAGCTTCAAGACGGGACGAAATACGGCGAACGGTTTTAGAGTTCGTCGATCCATTGATGCAACCGAGACCTGAGCTGCAGGCCTTCCCAATCGAGCCTGACTTGCTGAAAAGCGGACTGTCTTGGAAGTCCGCTGTGCCGTGACAGCTGCCGTTTGATCCGCACCGAGACCCGTGGGCAGCGGATGTACGGTCTTCGCTGCGAGGAGACGGGGTCCGCAACTACACAAACGCCTTCGCTGGACGTTGAATTATTGCACTTCGAACAACGGGGGTGTTGCTGTGACGGATAGCACTATTTGGATGACAGAGGCGTGAAGCTTGATGTCCGAGACTCGCTTGGACTGGGCCTACTGGTGTGGGGAGCTCGAGAGGGCAACAGTCAAGTCGGCTACACCTGCTGTACTGGAGTGACGGTTCAACGCTGCGGTGGATGAACTGAGGATTGACAAGTCTCCGGCCTGGATCGACTGGTGAAACAGCTCATGGTATTGTAACTGCAGGACTGATTAATGAACTTTCACCTTTAATTGTATGTTGAACAGTACGTAGGCTATAATTTCATTAAGGGTTGCCCTGAAAACACAAAATACCCAGTTGTTGTATTGTCGAGGTGTGTTTGAAGTCTGCCTAATACATGTAGTTTGCTCATTATCTCATTTACCTGTGTTCATATGCAATAGTGTGTCCCAAGTTATGAAAGTTTGATTGAGAGTGCTTGAGGGATTTTTGTTTGGCACAGAAGCAAATATTATGGCTAACTCAGAAACAGATTTGATAACCCAGTTGGTGACAGGGCTGACAAATGCCCTAAAGCAGGATAAGCCTCGGGCTGTATCACAGCGCCCAATCAAACTTTCAAAGTTTTCGGGTAAACCCACAAGGGCAGGGGACCCCACTATAATAGAATGGTTAGATGAAGTAGATGTGTACATTCAGCAATGCAGTATCCCGGAGGATGAGCAAGCAAAGGTTGTCATTCAGCATTTAACAGGGGTAGCCCGGGAGGAGATTAAGTGCCATGGGGATGAAATTAAAAACAATATTGCTTCCCTAAAGAAACTGCTTAAGAGGAGTTTTGGTGCGGACGAGACTGTTCAGTCTCTTCAAGAAGCCCTCTATGAGCGCACTCAAAGGGAGGAAGAATCACTGATGGATTTTTCTAGATCGCTTATGCGACTTCATGATCGAATCCTTGAAGTCGCGACAGAAGGCGAGAAGGGCGCCCTCAAGGGGTTACGCGACAGGGTATTAATCAGCCAGTTTGTCGCTGGTGCTAGAATTCAATCTGTTAGGCTGGAGCTGCGCAGGCTTGAGTTAGCCAAACCTTCCCAAAGTTTCAGTGAGATGCGCGATGCAGCACGGGAACTTTTCCGTGACATTGAAGGGGGGTCACGCCCCAAACGGAGTCAAGTGCACCAGGTGTCAGCTGAAAGTGTATCACCTGAGGCTGAAGATAGTACACCGGGGGTCAAGGTCAATGAAATTTCAGTTAATAGGAATAATGACCAGTTGCAACAGGTGTTAGCACAACAGCAAGAGCTGTTGCGATGTCTCCAGTCACAACAGGGTATGTTGTTAAAGCAACAGGAGCAGTTGAATACATTGTTGAAACATGTACATGTAGGGCAAGATGCGAAAATTCCGTGGGTATCGGATACTGCCGGGAACAGACCACCTCTGGTTTGTTTTTACTGTAAGAAACCAGGGCATATCAAGGCTCATTGCAAGCGCAGAATAGCTAAGGAGGCAGCGACAACAGCTCAGCCATCACGCGAACCACAGTTAAGTAGTAATGTGCAGGGTAAAGTAGTCGGGGAGGGGTTAAACCCCCATGCTCCACAACTGTAGGCCGAGTGGTGGAGGACAAGGTCCAAAAGGCCTCACAAAATGGAGATTCCCAATGTGGAAGGGTGCAGTCAGAGTCTTCCATTGATGAGGTGCTCTCTAAGTTGGTGCGAGAAAGTCCAAAGGCTTGTGTGACTTTGGCAGGCGTCAAAACCACATGTGTACTTGACACCGGAGCGGAGGCGTCTCTGATTTCTGCATCTTTCTACAGGGAGAATCTAGCTAAAAAGATGGCCGGATTGAAACAGATAGGGACGCATTTGCGAGTTTTTGGAGCAAGTTGCGTTGAACTACCCATTGAGGGGTATGTTGAAGTCCCTTTGAGTGTTTACAACTACACAGTTGTAGGCCATTTTTTAGTAGTGAAGGATTCTGTGGAGGCTGACCCAAAACATAGACCTTGTCCAGTGTTGCTTGGATGCAACGTACTGCACTTACTGAAAGATCTTACAATAGAACCCGAGCATGAAGACGCTGGTGCATGGTCATTGGCATTACAGTGGTATGGGTTTTCAAGGGGATTGGACCAAACTGAAACTGAAAATATAGTCAAGGAGACATCTGGTAAGGGACCAGTAGCTGCGCGTACAGGCAGAAACCCAACCATGATATTGCCAAGAGAGGTGCGCAGCATACCGTGTTACTTAAGAGCACCGACTGACACCTTAGAGGGGTGTACGGTTTTGGTTGAGGGTCTGCCTGGAGTGAACGAAATGGGGCTCAGTAATAGAACAGGGGAACAATCCGACTCTGGTACATGTACTTTGGGTGCCAACTTTAAGGTTTATGATTCATGTGAGATAACCAGGGGTAGAATTGTCAATGTGTTGGTGGCAAATGTGGGAGCCCATGTACTTGAAATACCTTCACACTTTAAACTTGCCAGCGTCACAAAGATCACTACCAGGCCCAATGTTGAACTTGAGGAAGGGTCAGATGGGATTCATGTTTCAGTGAGTAATATCCTTTGTGAATCATTGGGGTATCAGGAGTTGCCCCAGACTGATTTAGGCAAACCCGTGGACCATGATATTGAAATAGGTGATGGGGGGTCGTCGCCGAACGGCGAGTTGTACGTTTTCGAGGATGGTTCGGAGTACCAGTTACCCATTAGGTTAAGTCTTGACTTGGGTGTAGAATTGAGCAGGGAGGATCGGGATCAGATAGTGCACTTGATTCAAAAACATGACTCAGTGTTTTCAAAAGATTCACTGGACCTTGGGTTTTGTGACCAAGTGCCTCACAAGATTCAGACAACCGATGACCATCCGATAAACCAACCATATCGGCGTATCCCTCCACACCACTTTAAAGAAGTTAGGGAGTTAATTGAAAAATTCCTGGACCAGGGCATTGTGCAAAAGAGTAGTAGTCCCTATGCGAGCCCTATAGTGCTTGTACAAAAGAAGGATGGGTCCTTAAGAATTTGTGTCGATTACAGGCGGCTGAATGCCAAAACGGTGCGTGACTCCTTTCCTTTGCCTCGAATTGAGGAGTCACTGGAGGCACTCCGGGGGGCTAAGTATTTTTCATCTTTGGATCTCGCACACGGATATCATCAGGTAGCGATGGACCCTGACTCTGTCAGTAAAACTGCGTTTCGGGTTCCCTTTGGCTTGTACGAATACACCAGAATGCCTTTAGGGCTAGTAAATGCACCAGGAACCTTTCAGAGGGTCATGGAGATGTGTCTCGGTGACATGAACCTGTGTGAGTTACTGATTTATCTTGACGATATTTTGGTGTTTTCGTCTACTGTTCAAGAACATATCAACAGGTTGGACAGGGTTTTGTCTAGGCTTGCTCAGTTTGGATTAAAGGTGAAGGGCTCAAAGTGCCACTTGTTTAGTGAACATGTGTCCTACCTGGGGCATGTGGTTGGGCCAGAGGGTGTGGCTGTGGATGAAGACAAAATACAGAAAATTAAGGATTGGCCGATTCCGGAGAATGCCGCGCAGCTTAGATCATTCCTGGGCCTGGCTGGATATTATAGGCGCTTTGTGCAAAACTTCTCCAGAATAGCGGCGCCACTGCATGCTCTTATACCCTCACAGGCTAAGGGCAATGCGAGAGGCAAGTTACCTAGTTTTGTCTGGGACTCAGATGCGCAGTTAGCATTCGATGCATTGAAGCATGCTTTAACACATGCACCAGTTTTGGCCTATCCCAATTTTGCCCAACCATTTGTCCTGGAGGTGGATGCATCCCTGCAGGGTTTAGGAGCTTGTCTGTGTCAGGATGACGAGAATGGTAGAAGGCATCCGGTAGCGTATGCCAGCCGCGGTCTAAGGGGTGTTGAAGCTAAATACCCGGATTATAGTTCCTTTAAATTGGAACTTTTGGCGCTCAAGTGGGCGGTAGTTGATAAGTTTAGAGATCACCTTTTGGGGGCAACCTTTATTGTCCTTACTGACAATAACCCGCTTGCTTACCTCAAATCAGCAAAGTTAGGTGCTACTGAGATGCGTTGGGTTTCGCAATTAGCCGCGTTCAATTTTGAAGTACAGTTCCGTTCAGGGAGAAGCAACAGATGTGCAGATGCACTTAGTAGGTATCCTGGGCATGCAAGTGATTCGTCAGAGGTTGAAGGTCTTATGCAGGATAAGTTGCACTCGACTTTACTTCCCAAGACAGCAGTAGTTGATAAAGTGAAGGTTAAACAGGCACATAATGAAGTACCCACAGAGGGGGCTGGACCTCCTGGTGTGTTTCCGTCTTGGTCGACGGAGCAACTTTCTTCCTTGCAAAAGCGTGATACAGAGTTGGGTTGTGTCTGGGAGTGTTGGAACCGGAGGTGGACACCAGGGGAGGTAGTGTCTGATGAACATGGCCAATCACCTAAGATTAAATTATGGCTTGATCAGTGGTCACGTATTGTTGATCGTGACGGGGTTCTTTGCCGGCGGGTAATTGATCCTATACATGGAGAATTATTCCAGATACTCTTGCCGAAAAGTCTTCGACAGAGAGTATTGCAAGGTTGCCATGACGGATGGGGGCACCAGGGAGTTGTCCGGACAAGTTCATTATTAAGGAGACGGGTTTACTGGCCACAAATGACGGCAACCGTTCGTGATTATATTGACCATTGCCAGAGGTGTATTACTTCCAAGGTGGCTCAACCGCAGACAAAGGTTCCCATGCGTCATCTGCTGGCATTTCGGCCTTTGGAAGTTCTAGCGGTAGACTTTGTTAAACTTGACAAGGGTTGCAGGGGATTTGAAGATGTTCTTATAATGACAGATGTATACACAAAGTTTTCGCAAGCAGTACCTTGTAAGGATCAACACGCAGTCACAGTTGCTAAAGTGTTAAGGGACCATTGGTTCACAAAGTTTGGTATCCCGAATAGACTCCACAGCGATCAAGGGAGAAATTTTGAGGGGGATATTGTAAGGGAGCTTTGCACCTTGTATGGAATTAAAAAGACGAGAACCACCCCGTACCACCCTGAAGGGAACGGCCAAGCCGAACGCTTTTATCGGACCTTGTTTGGGTTGATTCGCTCTCTGGATGAGCGTGACAGGCGCAAATGGCCAGATTTACTATCGCATTTAGTTTTTGTGTACAATGCAACACCTCATTGTACGACTGGGGTCCCTCCGTACACTTTAATGTTTGGGCGGGAACCTCTGATCCCTTTGGATCAGATGCTAGGAAGGAATGATAGTAATTGGGAGCAGGACTTTGTTGCTGAACAGGGAGAATTGCTAGATCGTGCTAGGGAGATTGTAAAAGAGAGAGTAACTAAGCGAAATATCCAAAATAAGCAGCGTCACGATAGTAAGCGTGTCGACAAACCCATACACTGTGGTTCACAGGTGCTTATGAGAAGACTAGCATTTAAAGGTCGTCACAAATTAGCAGATAAATATGAAAAGGTCCCATATAAGGTAATTTGGACCAGTGAACATGGGGATGTTTTCCGAATCCGTCCTATTAGAGGTGGACCAGAGCGAATCGTAAATAGGAAATATTTACGACTTGACCCTATGGCGGAAATTGATTCTGAGGGTAGTGAGGAATCCAGTTCAGATTCAGATTGGGATGTAATAGAGCAACCCGTAGAACAAGTGTTGGGTCAAAAACAACATGGTGTTGGCAGTGATAAAGTAGGGGAGCCAGGTGGCTCTAAGCTGCCTAGACGGTCTCAGAGAATTAATCGGGGCATGAACAGCAACCCATTTCGACTGCCCAAGTCAGTTATAAAGTAATGTCTATCTACTTTGTTTGAACGCTTGTTGCGTGCTGTACGTTGGGAAGTTACTAAAGGAAAGGCTGGGGTATCCAGTTTCCGCCTGGTGATCACCCATCTGTCAGCATCAACATGTGTTTGACAGGAAATACAAGAATTTTACAGAGTTATGTAGTATTTTGTAAGTACCTGTATGTATAATAGTAACCTGTTTTGATAACTTTCTTTCAGGTGTGTGGAAAGCCTTGTTGCTACTTCGAAGGAAGGTTTGGGGAATCCAGTTTCCTGTAGTGACAACTTGGCTAGCCAACATCTCCAGTAATTATGGGAGGTTTTGTACTTTTTGGTCACAGTTTCGTAAAGAGAATGAGGAACAGACATGGTTTTGCATATGAGGTCGAACTGCAGAGAAGCAAAATCCCTATCGCATGTATTGGCGAAGGTGGGTTGACTTTTGACCGGGTCCTGTGTAACCAAGGCCGTTATTTCCGACAGTTACAGCAATTGCAACCCACAGTATTAATTATTGATTTGGGAACAAACGATCTGTGTTCGGTTGAGCGAACCCCTAGCCAGGTTCACACCTCACTTTGTAATATGGTGTCTGCTCTTCATAAGTGGGACGTATACCCCGATACTTTGGTGTTTTTACCAGTTTTGCCACGAACCGGGGGGTTGAGAAGCTACCAAGTGTCATTGCAGACATTTAATAGGAGAGTCATAGATTTCAATGAGCTGTTGGAAAAGTCCACGTTCCTTGAAGATCGATGGTGGGTTTGGCGCCATCGGGGTCTCAAGAACCCGCGTTTTAGTTTAGATGGGGTGCATCTTAATTCGGAAGGAATGCTACAGTATGAGAGGACACTACGAAAGTTACTTAAGTTTTTCGACTCTCGTATCTGGTTTTAGCTTCAAGGACACGATTATTAAGCTACATTTGTAACTGATTAGAGTATTCATACATGTAAATTCAAAAGAGGAGTTGTATCATGTAACAGAGTATAATGTGTATAGAGTTTATCGAGATTTTGGGCCAATCATTGTAACTTTTACATGACTGTTATAGAAGACAGCCTGAATGGATACATAGCAGTACACGTATTCATTTTTATCAATTGTTATTCAAGCTTGTTGTATTTCCAGTTTTTCCTTGTTTATAATAAGTATGTGTAGTAAGGCAAATAATGTATGCTGTAAAGAAACGACATTTTGATTTTGTTTGATCCTGTGAAAGCATTACTTTTAACCTTGATCTCCAGGAGTAGATCACCCAAGTAGGGGAGTTTGTAGCGAAATAATCTTTTGTCAGGCCATGCATTTTTGTGTTATTATTGCGATCAAGAGAGGGCGTCAGACAAGACCTATAAAAAGTATCCGTATCTGGGCAGACCCGCCGAGGTCGCCAGGGTCATACGCTAGACAATAAATGATTACAATGTATACATTTGGAGGCGCGGGAAAAGAGTACGCGCAACAGGAAAAATGAGTGGCAGAATGATATGTGGAAACATGAGGGAAGTTTCGGCATGATTTTCGGTGGACAGAAGCAAAATAAATCAGCTCGACAAGTAAATCACATAGAAGAGTCAGTGGGTATGTTTTCGTTCCAGTTTTATTGAAGCCTATACCCCTTCGCTTCACGGCAAAATAACACTACATGTAAAATTGCTGTATTTACATAATTCGCGTCGTGTTTTTTATGTGTGAAAGGAGAGTCATCTATCAAAGCTGTTGCGAGAAATAAACACACCTTTGTAAAAGTACTTCTTAATGTAAGGTAAGAATAGCCGCTCACCTGGTGCCTCGATAATGCAGAAACACAACATGACTTCATTGCAACTTTTATATGCAATATATTCGATATAATTCTGTACGCTAAGTTGACTACTTATATCTGAATATAATATCACACTGCGTAATTTTGCATATTCAAGGCATTCGAATCGGAGTTGTATTTGTAGGCCTTACATGATTTTTTTGTACTGTATTAGAAAAAATGAAAGTTATGTGAAAGCATGTCCTCACCATATTTTGGCAGGAGTGATACTATCCGGTTCGTAAGTGACTGCGTCATATACACGCGCGCGCCCCACTGATCACTAGCGCCCATTGGCTAAGCACTCCAGATGCACTTACTTCCGGTTCCATTGGTTCCAATGCTACACTATGTGCAGAAGCATGGTCAAGTTGAAATGACGTCACACTTACACACCGGGTAAAGAGAAATGAAATACACTGCAGTGAATTACACTGCAGTGTTTTGACTCAGTATTACGGAACTGTGAGTAAAGCAAAGAATACAACTCACATCTTTGGAAAAGGCCAGCGCCAGTCTGATTTTCATGCAGTGTTAATTGGTTTGTACGACTTAGTTCATCCCACCGTAAACACCTGAAAATGCATCGAGTAATAGCAAACTACACTATTATTGACTTTTGTATAATGAGATTTGGGGAAAATCCGAGAGACTCAAATAAAATAGGTTGTAGTCACAACATTGATACCAAAGACAGCAAATGCGGGTGAAAACGAATCTAAACAATGCAACAACCAGATAAAACCGTCCAGCGGATATTGACCTGTAAACACCGCCGGTTGGCTCAGGATTATACACGAATACTTCCCAATGTATTTCAAGTATTACATTAGAAGTGTCGCTTGTATGATACTTCTAACGATGCAGGGGAACTGTAGCTAAGGTACTTTAAGGTTTGCAAGATGTACCTCATGCTCGCCTTCCTTCTCATCAGTGTTGAGACTGCATGGCATTGAAAGCGTTCCTCCTAGCAGCGGTGGATTGGAGTTGTTAACAAAGTGGGCGGGGCACTCAGAAAAGACGCCTCAGATTCCCTGTGGGATAAATTTGAAAACGGAGGATGACAAATATATTCGTTTGTATGCACGTTGACGTCTAGAATTGTTCATCAGTTTAAAAAATTGATTTGATGAGGATCCAATGTTTCTCGTCCTCTCTCCTGTTGCATATACAATGTTCGTTCAAATTCGATTCGATTCATTATCGAACAATATTTCAGATAAATCGTCAGAGTTTGACGAACTGACGAATCTGTCCAGAACCGATCTTACAAACAATTTAGTATTGTTAAATATTCTAACATATTTATGATTGTTTTCATGATGATCTGCTAAAAATTAAGACAAATACATTCGCCGTTTGTTAAGGAGGTTGTGGAATGCTCGAAGACATTTCCGTCATTTTCGGGTATATGTAGCCTAAAGTGTGATGAAATAAAAACGACTATTGTTTCTGTGATAAAATGAGTACAAAAGGTACTTTTGAGAGCTGTTTTTCAAGTCCTGTCATGCCTGTTTCGACCCGAACGTGCAATTTGTGTAAAAGTCGTCGTTGCGGGCAGCAAACAAAACACAGTAAATCGTGACGTAATAAACAGGACTCCCGATGCAGAGTAGCATAAACGAGTCCTGTTTATTACGTCACAATTTACTGTGTTTTGTTTGCTGCCCGCAACGACGACTTTTACACAAATTGCACGTTCGGTCGACACAGGACCTGAAAAATAGCTCTCAAAAGTACCATTTGTACTCATTTCATGACAGGAACAATAGTCGTTTTTATTTCATCACACCTTAGGCTACATATACCCCAAAAATGACGGAAATGTCTTCGAGCATTCCACAACCTCTTTAACTTCGCTATAGTTACACAAAATGGCGAGTTTGTGGATACTCGTTTTTGTGTGCTTTTGATTAAGTGACGTATCCCGATTCCTTATCAGTTCTAGAACACAATATTTTAAAAAGACTTGACCAAAATCCTAAGTTATATCTGAAAAAAGAGGATGCCTTTCCAGCCTGCGCTCTCTGCTAGTCATGCGCACAATAATAACGCCATACACCGTGTCGCACTGTCTGCTAAGTACAAGCTGGAGTATTTCGCAGTCAGACCTAACTAGACTAACTACACGTTTTAATAAGTGTGAGACGGAAATTTATCAGGACACAAAAGTGAGTAAAATCCATGAAAATGACAGGTGAAACGAAACAATCTATCCTTGCCAATTTGACCAGTATCACCTGTGGATGGGATAAACCCTAACGTATGCACCAGGAAACTAAAGTCGGTTCCCATCGTGTCAAAGTACCTCTCAAGGAAGTAGTTCAACCAAACCTTTGTTAAACTTGACACCGTCTTTGTAGTGCTTCTATAATACAGTCAGTGTTTACTTCATCGAAACCAATGTAGATTAGTATTTGTCCAGCACTCCAGCAGTTGAATACACGTATTGTTAATATCGCCAGTTTGCTCCCGGAAGCGATATTTATTTGCCCTGCAGTTGAATATGCGTAATGTTAATAGCGTGAGTTTACTCACGGAAACAACTTGTGGTAATTCGTAGCTGGAGTCGCTCCCATAATGATGACATACCTTAGCAATTATATTTGCTTCGAGCTAAACAACAGTGACTTCACCTGTACATAATAAGTCATGTTTTGTAAATGTGTACACTCCGATAGACTTCTCTTTCTACTGCATGTGGAGTTGAACATTTTGGGTTTTGCGAGTGTAGGCTCAGCCGTTCATCACGGACACTCCTCTGTTGGTTGTCTCCAGTTATTTCTACACACCTCTTGTCAGTCGGGTAGACAACTCGATCCTTAGCTTCGTGATTTATCCAGACATGCTGGGTTTATTGCCAGAAAACGTTTTTGCTATCTCGTAATGCTGGCATTATAAAAACAACAGAACCGGAGCATAACTGAAAACTAGACAGAGAGATTACGGCGTGTCATGACGAAATACTGAATTTCTATGGATTCATAAGTTGTTTTACGGAAATTTAACGGTGAGAAAGATTAGGACTACACTCTCTTTATAAAGGAATTGTATTCGGATATAAATGGAAAACAGTACAAGTCTACCAGACATTTAAATTTATCAAAGTAAAACAGAAAGTTCTTTAAAATAATAGTCAACAATAAAAGGGAAAATTCACTGTGAATTGGATTTGTTTTCGTCACAACTAGATTTCTTGTCGGTCTCAAGAACTATAGAAACCAGTCAGTAATTAAAAAAAAATATTTTGTTCATCACAGTAACAACTTACACTGAGTGTACCGTCAACTGAGCGAGTTCACCAACCGTTCAGGGAACTGTTAAAAAGACCTTGAGTTTCAACACCCGGAAACGAAACCCCAAAATTTGTACAAACTCAGCTTCGGCAACTTAACAAATGATGATCGTTGGCCCATGAAGAAACATTTCTATTTAACATGTTTTTCTATCAATATGTGTATACAGTACTGCACTGCGGTCATGTTGCTGTGGCTATGGGCTGAGTGGTAGAGTGATCATTTAACAAACATGAAGAACTTTCATTGGAGTACCGACCGCAGCATCAGTCACTCAACTTTTGCTCTTTAGACTAAGCAGAGGGATCGTGAGGAGAATCACGTCGCACTCCTGAGACAGCCTTAACTATATCTGCAACTAACTGCTCTGCGTCTAGCCCATTAGCACGGTTACTTGTTGCGGATAACGCAATTGTCACATCAAGCTCTGTTAAAGATGTGACTGCTTTCGTACAATCCAATATTTTGAAGTGTCACAAACTATTTTCTGAGTGCTAGTGATTCAACCTACACTATCAGGTACGTTTGATATATTGAATTAATAACTTTTCCCCACAGCTTCAAACAGTCGTCAGTCGTTGGTTATTCCACAGTCTAGTAGAATATAAATTATTAACGAGGAAGAATGAATGGGGAATTACGGGCGTAGACTAAATGTGGAATTCTACACCGTTTTGCACTTAAGAGGGCCAGCGGTAAACAGATGGACTGTACGAACCTGCTTTCAGTCAAAATATATCGATAGGCCCTAAGGGTTACATTTAAGATTTAATCTGTATAGAACATCAACGAAAAGAGGTCACGATTAATTGACAAAAAGGACGACAACATTTCGGTTTAATATCCAGCTTTAAAGACATTCAACATCTCAAGCCTTCGAGATATTTTTTTTAGACTGGAATTTCCAGTTTCTTCAGAATAATTCTCCTCAATTTTGCCAGCATTTTAAAAATGTTCATGAAAGTCACGTGACATTAAACTTTGTATGCACATGTATAACATTTTATATTTGATAAAGGTATTCCTTGGTTTGTGTTTTCACAGGCCAATTTTTCTTAAAAAGAAACAAAAGCCCCGTTTGAACAAAATCCAAGTTTCAAAGGTGTTGCTACCCTTGTTAATGGTTCTCCACCATTAATATTGTTGCAGCTCGATAGTTTTGGTAAGGCCCACGAAGTAGTAGATCCGGGTGCTGAATAATCGAAGAACCGAGTATGACATTAACTATCCAGTTCATCGATGTTAACCAGATATCATTGTGAATTCCGAACTAATATTTCTTAAAGACGAGCAACAGCCAACTGCTTTTGGATATCACAACAAAACATTTTCCATTTTCCTTTCCACGAAGGTGGAAATAGTTGTGTGGTGTTTTTTTTTAAGAACGATACAAACAATGAAATCGACATCCAGTCCTATTTTTGGATTTTGTTTTGTCTCTTCAATCATAAAAGTATTTAATTTTCACCCTTTCCTATGTTTTTCAGGTAAACGAACGAGAAATGTTTTTTCTTGACATTTCTAGGCACTGAACAAGGGTCCGAAAGATCAGATCTGGACATTCGTTTCATAACCAGAAATTGACTTTGTGCAAAACCAACAGTCAGAACGTTTGTGAAAAAAAGTCATTTAGAAATAAGGAGAACCATCCTTTATCTGTAAATCTTTTCATTGTATGGATTCCCTTACTGTACTGTAAACCTTGGTAATTTTTATTTATCTATTTTTTTTTACAGTCTGTGGCTATAGACTTTTCTCTATGACCCACTGCATTGTACAAAGCGGTGCATTGCCATCCCCGTGAACTAAATATTATGGAGTCTTGTAGGAGACACTCCACCCTCCTGTGGGCAATTGCTCTGTCTTGGAGCGTCATCTGCATAAATGTTTTTATCACATCAGCTGAGTGGCACGGAGACCTGTCAGACTATGAGTTGGCCAGCTTAAAGACGTGCATCAAAGTTCAACCATTTGACCTTGAGTGACCATGGCGATGTGTATGTTGGGGCTGTCAATTGGTTGTACAGGTTGGACGGTAGTTTGGAAGAGATACAGAATGTTTCAACCTGTAATGACAGCAGGTCGGATAGTGTGATGCCCTGCCAGCTTACAAATAACTACAACAAGATACTGGTAGTTGACAGTACCCGGCCAAACAGTTTGATAACCTGTGGCGGTGTGTATGATGGTATTTGTCAGTTACGGCAGTTACAGGATATCAGGAACGTGATGATGGAGTCGGTTCCTTACGTTGCTGGGTTTGAGGGTGCAACTACTGTTGGTCTGGTAGCTCCAGGAGAAGATGGGCAAAAAATGCTTTATGTGGTTGTTACTTATACTGGTGAAAATACTTTTTCCAGTTTTCCCTTTCCAGCAATTTCAAGAAGAGACCTTAGAAAAATCCCATTGTTGTCGGCATCTTTTGAAAGGGATTCCGTCTCTTTTAGTTCAACTGCAGAAACAGCATCGTTTCGAATTAGGTACGTTTTAGGATTAGTCCATGGTATATTTACCTATTTTGTTGCCTCCCAAAGCGAGGATATGAATTCCAACCGATTTGTTTCTAAGATAAGCAGAGTCTGTCAAGGCGGTCCAAACCTAGACGCTTATACAGAAATTACCCTACAGTGCAGTGGATCAGATGGCGGTGTGTACAGCTTGGTGCAAGCAGCTCACTTTGGACCAGCAGGACCTGATCTAGCGACATCATTGGGTCTCCATGCAGACGAGCAGGTGCTGTATGCTGTGTTTGCCAAGAACCAAGGAGCTCCGGGTACCAGTGATGTACCCATCGATCAATCAGCATTGTGTGTGTACACGATGACGGATATCTTGGCTGCCTTCAGAGAAGCAGTGCGGGGATGTATTCAGGATGGGAACAATAATGACAATGGGCCAAACAAGATCGACTATTTGGAGGGTTCTTTTTGCAGAAGATTCGCGGTGAGTACAGACGAATATTAAGAAAGATGTTTCATTTTCCCAGCAATATAAATTGTATTCACTTTTAAATGACACATTTAACTTAAAATCCACCAACATTTAGTTATTGAATGATTTCTTCACAAATTTCGAATTATTGGTTGCCAGGCATTAGTTTGGCTCTCACAGAGCGGATTATTTGTGCCTTTTTGGAGAGAGTAAGGTATGCATATATACGTTGCGCATACTACAAAATCAAAAGGCGGATTACTTGTACTTTTGTGGCGTAAATCCAACCCATCTCAACTCAACCCAACGCAAATGCACAGGTTGCCTAACCTAAAATAAAATCTTCCAGAGTCGTCTTAGTCATTGCAAATCATTTAATCACTATATACGTGCAAAATATGCTGCTATTTCACAACAACGAGTGAATATAGAACAGCAAGAGGAAAAACTGCAAAATAGTATAAAATGTATCATTTTGACAACGTATCGACGCCTCCATCTTTCCAGATGGGGACCAGGTCCAGTGTGCGCTTCTTTGCCATCGCTATTCTGTTCTTGATGTCTGCTACTCTGTAGGCACAACGGTTCAAACTGTTTCTTTCTGCAATCATTGTGCAAACTATAGGTTGAACCATGGAGGACGGTTGAACAAGGCAACTTTCTTAACAGTCCCCTGGCTGATACATCAATAAACACGCTAAAGCAATCATTCTCGTTTCATCAACGACTATCCTGGAACTTCCTGGATTAATGTGTCTTGATAACTGGCACTGCCGAACCACGATATTGTTTTAACTGTTTAAATCATGTTTCTTGTTTCTACTTTCGTTATAGATTGACATTCTGGATCGCTATCTCTGCATACCCACGACCAGTGATAATAATACGCCACTATTCAAGTACGCCAAGGGCATAGCCCCCGTTCCATCCACGGCAATTCTAGAGCTGCCTGGTACTCTCATGTCATCCATCATAACCACTACTGAAGTCAACTACACCATCGCTTTAATCGGAACATCGAGGGGAAATCTACTTAAGGTAAATTATCCCTAATCAATTGAAATGTATGACTAAAGGTGTCGTAGAGCCTAAATTGGACAGTTTAGAAACAGTTTTATTTCAAACCATTTCGTTTACGCCCCTTGCACTTGAGACTTTAGTTTTTAGCACGATGCATTGATTCTCGAAAGTTATTGATTTTTTTAAAATGAGAAATAATAAGCCATATTTTTGGTCTCTCTCAATAAACTGGCTTGCATGAACGACGATGCTTAAGCATACACTCAAGGCAAGCAGTGCATGCCGGGTTGACCATATGTTAATATCCATAAAGCCATGTGAAACTTCTTAACTCTCTATGTACAATGTAGGTGTAAACAGATGTATTAAGGTCCTTTGTGTCATCTTGTCATTAGGTTCATATGGAAAGTTACACTGCCAGCCGACTTTATGAACGCATTAGCGTTGATACCAGTCCAGTTCTGCCAGATGTCAAGGTTAATGAATCAACACGTGTACTATTTCTCTTGACGGAACAAAAGGTAAGAACATGCATACATACCTGTTGAGGAGTACTACTATTAACTGAATAATAACTTTCTTTGCTCCATTTAGCGCCGCCCGTGGGTTTCGCATTAGCAGAAAAGAAGACAGATTTGGCAGGGAAAAAAGTCAAAAGCTAAGCTGACAAGAAAAGGATTTTTTTTTTGGTCAAATGAACATAATGAACATGAACTTTTCTGCTTTGTAAAATGAAAACAAGATTCAAGTTTGAAAGAAAACAAATCTGCCGAAATCAAATACTTTTCTTTCTCAACATTTAGATTGTTAAAAAGGTACAATATGTTTTTCACTTTAGTTGGTGAAGCTTCGGGTGGAGAACTGTGGCCAATACACGACATGCGAAACGTGTATTGGGACTGATGCAGAGAATGATGGAGACCCATATTGTGGATGGTGCACTCTGGGACGAAGGTAAGTTATACGGGATGTCTCCAAAGTGTTTGAGTGAGTTGAGGGGTGTAAGAACGGTAGTCTATCACCACTCAGATGGGGTACAACATGTATGAAAATGTATCATTCATGGTGTATCATTGTAATGTTTACCTGAAGAATCTCCCTAATGCTGAATCCAAGCCTCCACTACTAAAACAACTACACCAGTAAGAGTCCGGCAGTCTCCTGACGACGAACAGAACACACTGTTCGAAACGTCGCCGGAGTCAGAACCACACAACCCAAAAGACATGTACATGGTGTTACCGCAAACTTTCCATTCTATATTAATGTTGTACAGGGTGACCCCAAACAATACAACCCTAAAACATTTGCCTTAAAAAAAAGGATCATTGAATTTTTATGCTTTGGGTATCAGATTAAAGCTGAGAGCGTTTTCTTTCAAATACTGAAGAAAAAAAATCATGACAATAGCACTTTGGGTTGCTGACAAAATGCCAATTATGTAAAAGAAGTCATTTTTCATAATACTTCAAACAGTGAAACATTTTACTGTAAGCCTACTGTGCAATTATCCTTCATTTGTGCAATGTCTTTAATATTTGGGCATATTTATGATGCTGAAAGGGTTTAAAATAGGAAATACTAAAAAGGATGAGGCATTTCCAGCAAATTCATTTGTACTCTTGTCATATTATGTGCCGTGTTGTTTGTAAGGATTAGGACATGCACAAATAGGTACAGTGGAAACATAAAAAAATCATAAAAACACAAAACTTAAAAATCAACCGATCTGGTTTTTTTTAAGGCAAATGAATTAGGGTTGCATTTTTGGGTCACCCTGTATAGGTAAACAATAAGCTTTTGTGCACTCTGGAAGGGAAGTCATTTATCGGGCGAGCTCCTATAGTTGGTCAGTTTAGTTGTTGATCGTGTCCCTGAAATAACTTCCATTTTCTTTACATGACCAATACAGAGTTCGATGAGCTATGGTTGTCTGAAGTTGTAATTATTTGTATGTGAAATTTCGTACGATCCATCTAATTCAGTGATGACCTACTGATGTTTCTCAATGAAATCTGGAAAGTAGGACATTTCATGTTTTTCAATTTTGGTTTTTGCTTTTGGTCACTGTCGACTACCAAGCTACCCTGGTCATGATAACATTGCATTCCTCCTTAGATGTACGAGATATTCAGACTGTCCATCACCTGATGTATCTACTCGATGGTTGGCCTACAATGCTGCTCAGTGCATTAATATTACTGATGTAGCTCCCTATGATTACCTACCAATTACAGTCACTGAGCAACAGGTGAGAGACAGATGCGTTTAAATCTTTATTGCATCCGTTATAGGAACAAAAATGAAACCTGCTTTAGAAATTAAACACTTAGGCCTACTTCAAAGTGCAGATTTGTAATGGACGTATCCAGATAGGCGGATAGGTATGTGGAAATATTTTACGTCAATGCGACGCCTATCGTACAAACGACGTACATGTATAGGGCCTAATAATTTTAGTTTTGCTTCCCAGGGATCTCCAGAATTGAAATAGATTTTCATCCGTATATAATTTCACATATTGTTCCATGCACTTTGCCTTCTTAATTGTGATGAGTAAAAATTGTGCGCAATTTATTTTATGTACTCTGAATGGCTTCGTACAGTGAATGGTCTATTTCATGTCACACCATCTTTATTATGTTCTGAAATTTGTAATTTCTAAGAAAATATTTTTTTCGTGCGTCCGAATGATACAGAATGTGGTGCTTCATGTACTATACCTGTCGCTCATTCTCAGTCATTTGAGCTCACCAAATGTTATTTTAACTCTGTCTTTAGTACCCCCTGACCAATGGAGCTAACTCTTGGAGTTCATTGAATATTAATAAAATAAATACTATTATTTAATATGTCTTTTTTTCTTTCACATTTAGATCACCCTGACTGTGCAGCAGTTACCTGATCTAGGGACAGGCCAGAGTTATGAATGTCATTTTGAGTCATTCGAATCTCCAGCTACGAAGAATGGTGAAGTACTGGAGTGTACGTCACCTCCTAGTGATGGGATACCTGACATTCCACAAGGAGGCAAGTGCAATAAGAGACACCCATAGGATGTTAATTAGGGCAAAATATACAGAACAAGCACTCAAAAAGTCGACTTATAGTTTCCTTCTTGTCCATTCTAGAATGAAATAATGCTTGTAAATCAATCGCATTATATCAACAGAGGAATGTGATCATATAGGCAGTACAATATGGTACACTGACGTACTTACTGTTAGCATGAAAATGATGTCTACATTTGGTACCCACAAAAATCGATTTGAACTCGTAGTAATTTAAAAATACACGCTCATTTTCGAATTGTCTGTTTCAAATCATAAACGAGTTGATTTTGTTCTTATTTATTGCTAAGATGATGCAGTACACGTTGATTTGGGTGTCGAGTCATCTGCAACTTCAGTTCAAATCATAGACACCGACTTCTACTTCTATGAGTGTTCAACACACACGTCGTGAGTATTCGCATATACCCTATTAATCAGCTGAATTTAAAATTCAATAGTTTGTTTTAATGCATATCCCCCCCCCCCCCTCAGTACATTTGCCTGTGATATTTTGAATCGATGAATAATGAAATTTTCTTGGGTTGTTTACGTAGCTGTGTATCCTGCGTTGGTAGTCGCTGGGCCTGTGATTGGTGCGTGTTTGAGAACAGATGCACTCATGAAAGCTCCACATGCACACGACCTAATGAAATCATCATTACTGGAGATAACGTGAGAACAAAAGTATAAGAGCTAAGCCGATACAAATTTTGAAAAGAAAAAAAACCTTTCATTTTGCTTAAATCTCTTGATTGTAGAATCCTTTATGTCGACTATTCGGTAAATACGTATTTTGTGCATTAGTTATTGAAAACGACACTAATTGTAATGTACTCCTCCCATTAAGCACACGTGGAAGTATCTGAAATTATATTTTAACTTTGGAAATAAGATAATTCCTATCAGATTTCTCTTGATCATTAGTTTCAGATTGAAGCAGATGCATATTTTTGGGGAGGCAATGACATACTTTCTTGTTTGTTGGCGTTTATCCACAGAATCCAACCGCCTCTGCAGTCAAAGGACCTGAGTTTTGCCCACAGCTGCTTAACCAGACTGCTGAAGTTCTGCTTCCTAATGACATTATGAGGAGCATCAATATCACGACTAAAAACCTGCCAGACGAAGCCAAGGTTAGTTTATCAATGGCTGGAAAAAAAAACAATGTCAGTATGTAAGTGATGTCCACGTTAAGCCCCGTCTATCAGAAAATTCCCCCGTCAATGCCTGATAGTGAAATTTTTCAAAATTTCTCTGAGTCCAGTTACCGCTTTGCTTAATTCTTTCTCGAAGAAAAAAAAACGATTTCCCCTTGCCGATGAAATAGTTTGCTAAATGCTATTGGTCTAGATATCTGACCTTCTTTATGACATTCAATGCAAAGTGAATTGCGAAGTTATCATTAATTGTTTGATAACAAGACCTTTTGGACCGTATGCACTTGAGGTGGGCCCGGTGCAGTTTGCAAGTGCTTCATTCATCCTATATAATCATATATACTGTTATCATCGTAAACATTGCACGTGCTTAGATAGAGAGGTAAATGTTTGGATGATAAGCTGATGTTGAATTGCCTTTTGGTGGCAGGCAAATGCATGTCTACATTACATCGGTTAACCTTATTGGATTTGCTGAATAACTGCGTTAAAATGTTGGCGTCGCATTGTCAAGTATTGAGCTTCTAAAGAACGCTGTCTACTTTATAAGACCTTCACTGGAGTCTATGAAACGCAGATATGATGGGGATAATACTGCCGAGTAAATCTTAGTTTTACTCTTTCCATACTCACCTAACTTTGCAGAACAATATTGGTCGTTACACCCTTTGTTTATTTTCCATGTGCAGATTTCTAGCTATCAGTGCAGCGTAGATGTAGATGGATCACCTCAGGCTGTTAATGCAGATCGCAATGGAGATAGGATCACATGCCAAGAGAAGGCTGTAAGTTAAATTCCAACTTATTTTGTGACTTAGATTGCTATGTGTTTTTTTTTATAAGAATGAAAGTTATCACTTATTATGCATACTGGCCAGACACAATGTTGATGTTTTGAGCTTCATGTATTAACAGGTGATTGTTTGCTTGCCTTCAACAGTACACTTACCTATCCAATGATGAACCAGAGATGGAAGTGGGACTGTCTGTTTCATGGACTGACATGAGCGGTGTTGCACACATCCTAGATGACATACATGGATTTGATGGTAAGGATGATAAGGACCGATTGATAATAATTTGAGGAGATTTACGATTTCGTCAGTCTAATGTTTATACATAATTATATTATTATCCAATGAAATCGTCTTCTGTCACAATTCACAGTGCTCGATACATTTCTGTAGAGCTATAATCATGCAATAAATTCAGAATATGAGCTAATCAAACTTTGGCATATCTCTCCTCTGGACAGACTGTTTCCTACCATAAGGCACTCATCAGCAGATGAGTGCCTAATGGTACGAAACAGTCTGTCCAGAAGAGAGATATGCCAAAGTTTGATTAGCTCGTATTCGGAATTTTTTGCATAATTATATTATTATATATAATATGAGATTATTTCCAAAACGTGATAAACGTCAGTTTGTTACCTTTTAGAATCACACCCACTCCTGGCTGCCCAAAGTCAGTATCGAATTTAAGAATACAATAAAGCGAAAATGATGTTGGTTTAATATTCTTTAAAGTTCAGAACCGTGCAAATTGCCTTTTTTTGAAATGGGTATATCGCGTTTTTAAAATAAACTCTTCATATGCTTTTCATTGTTTGTTATCAACAGTTTTGCATTGGAGTTTGTTCTTTAAAATGTCGAGTTGAAAGCCATGAGATTATCTTGTATTCTGCTCATATCAAACAGTAACATTGTACAAGTGTGAAGTCCAGAAGCCAGACTGCAGCCGTTGTGTTACAGCCCGCTCAGCCCTCGATTGTGTTTGGTGTGGTGCCATACCGAGCGAGTCTGGTGTTTGCAAACTGAATGAAATTTGCAGTGGAAATAGGGTGACTTTGGATAACGGATTGAACTGCCCTGATCCGGTTCTGAGTGAGGTAACCTATAACTCTCCAGTCGAATATTATTCGCTTTGAAGTATCTTGAATATTTTTTTATGAATATTCCAGGCGAGGATACTTGTCAACATGTTTCATCCATAGTTCTTACAAAGTATCAAAGATTACTGTCACCAAATGATGCACATCTCGTATCCATTTGAAGTGCCTTTTTGACAAAATGAAAAAAAGGAATTTCGTTCCCGTGCAAGATGAAAAAACAACAACCATTTTTATGACTGCATAAACAAAGGCGTAATACCACTATATAAAGTAGGTCGATATGGATGACTGCATATAAGCCGCTAAGTTGAACAAATTATCTTTCAAGAGCATTTACCAATGCATCTTTACTAATAATGTGTTGTACTAAAATATATTATTCCGTGATATTTGTACTTTTTGTGTGTTAATGTTCTTTTCTTAGCAGTTCGGACCGCATTATGTCAGCTGGAGCAGTGATAAGATATATTTGAGCTGAATTAGTTAATAATTTCACACCAAAAATGTTATGTTTGAATTGAGGATATTTGTGAAAATCCAAGGCATTTGAGTGAATTTCCTAAAACATATCTCAGATTTACGTTTGAAACGTCAACATACTTAAAATCAATAATACTCGAGGATTCTATGCACGAATATCTAGCAAATACTTACTTCAACAATAATATAATATACCAATAATATAATTGTTGTGGAAATTGTGTGATAGACAAACACAGTTCTAGAAATGTTTTCATGTTTTTGTTAACAGAACCCAGCTATTACAAGTTTCCAACCCCGCCTTGGCCCAGAAGCCGGTGGGACGGCAGTTAGTGTGAATGGTGCGGCCCTCAACACAGGACGCGATATTGAAGCGTTCATCGGCGACAATCCTTGCCACATAACAGGGTATTGTGTCTCTGTCGTAATACACATCATTATTCAAATTGTTGCGCATACGGCAAAAATCGGAGCATTGTCTAATTTTCCCCTCTGGAATGACATTTATTGAAGCATTCATTGAAAACAAATAACGGTGTTTTGTACGATCATTATTAATTCAGGAAAAAGAGGGATCTCCCCAACATTGGTACAATTTTTTGTTTCAACAAAATCATTTGGACTTCTATCAAGCTTTAGTTGCTTAAGTTTTCCTTTCCCACCTTTGTGGAACGGCTTGTGTTATATATTTTATTATAAAAATCTACTTTATCCTGTTCTGTAGAATTGCTCTAAATTCGTCCAATTTCCAATTACCTTGAAAAACAATTGCTTTACATCCATCCAGTATTAAGGAGCATCATACACAGAGATGAATTCACGTTTATGTCTCTGCAGAAAACTCTGCATGGCCTCTGTCTCAAGTGATTTTTTTCGTTCCCAAATTGTAAAGCAAACCGGTTGAATCCATGCTAGAATGCACAACCACTGCTGGCCAAGTTGGATATCAAGGTTTTGTGATAGTCTCCTTCGATGGGGCCATGAGAACCTCATCAGATATGTACACGTACGCTGAGAATCCCACCATTACTGAGGTGTCTCCTCTGAAAAGCATCAACTCGTGAGTCTGCATGATTTTTTTGTCTTCATATGTTTTACCATGATGGGCTATTTTGTATAGCTTTTTGGTATAGCTTTTTTGGTATATACTTCAATTTGTATCGACCACATTATTTCTACCTAATTTGTATTACAGCCTGTATTGTCCAATGGAAATGTCTGCGTTTTATATATTTTTAAACACAAAAAACAAAATTAAGAGAAAAAAAGGGAATTTTGGTCCTGGTATTATAGTGAAATGTTGTGTTTCTGTTGTTAGTCAAGTAGCAAGCTTGCAGCCAAGTTTATGCATGGCTTTTTCAAAGGCAAACTAATACAAATCTGCTTATTACTGAAGACTACTGTTATTTGAACGAACAGTGAAATGTTATGGCTGATTCTAAACATTAAAATATCATTTGCTGAAAATGTCTGTAGGTGAACACATGCGTGCATTTCTAAATTGTTTAAATTGATTTTAAGTGTATAAATGTATTTTCAGTATTTGCTATCGGTGTTTCTAATTGTCAGGGGTGGTCGAATTTTGACGGTTACTGGCACTTTTCTACACACAAGTAGAAACCGTCAAATCGTTGTAACTAATGCAAATGAGGTGAGAAATGTGTTTTACTTATTATCTGTATAAATGATGTTATATCTGTCCTATCCTTTCTCTAGCAACCTCCCCTAACCACCGATCTCTATTTATCTACTTGCTCCACTCTTCCAACATAAATAATAAAAACTTCTATTCTGCTAAGTTACCGCAAACGACCACTTTTAATGTGAAAATGGCAATAAGTGTACTATGTAAAGTGTGACAGCCATTACATCATGAAACACATTTCTGTTTTGAAGTAAAAAAACAAAGATAGGTGCCATTTTGTCAACCAGAGCTAATGCTGACCAGACTTGTCAACTGATGACGTCTTTATTTTGCAGGAATGTGAAGTTAAATCTGCAACAGAGATGTTGTGCTTGTCTCCTAACATAACAGACCTTGTCAGAGATCAATGAAACATTTGGCTTCATCATGGATGGGGTCACTCAACTGTTGGCATGGTCTGAGGATAACGATGTCCACCTGGAGTACTTTGAGGATCCAGTGATCCTAAAAAGGAAACTTTTTAAAACTTCTATATTGCTGAGCTACCGCGAAAGACCACTTTAAATGTGAAAATGGCAAAAAGGGTACTATGTTAAGTGTGGCAGCCATTACATCATTAAAAACCATTTCTGTTTTAAAGTAGAAACAAAGAGAGGTGCCATTGTCAACCGGAGCTAATGCTGAACAGAATTGTCAACTGACTGATGTGGGTCTTTATTTTGCAGGAATGTCAAGGTGGATCTGCAACGAGCATGGAGTGCCGGTCTCCTAACATAACATACCTCAACATGAGGAATGAAAACTTGACCTTTGGCTTCATCATGGATAGGGTCACTTAACTGTTGGCATGGTCTGAGGATAACGATGTCCACCTGGAGTACTTTGAGGATCCAGTGATCCTAAAGAGGAAACTTTTTGAAACTTCTATATTGCTGAGCTACCGCGAACGACCACTTTAAATGTGAAAATGGCAAAAAGGGTACTATGTTAAGTGTGGCAGCCATTACATCATTAAAAACCATTTCTGTTTTAAAGTAGAAACAAAGAGAGGTGCCATTGTCAACCGGAGCTAATGCTGAACAGAATTGTCAACTGACTGATGTGGGTCTTTATTTTGCAGGAATGTCAAGGTGGATCTGCAACGAGCATGGAGTGCCGGTCTCCTAACATAACATACCTCAACATGAGGAATGAAAACTTGACCTTTGGCTTCATCATGGATGGGGTCACTCAACTGTTGACATGGTCTCAGGATAACGATGTCGACTTGGAGTACTTTGAGGATCCAGAGTATGATGAATTTGAACATGGTTTGAAGAACAAAGAAGGAGAAAACCTGAAAATCACGGTTGGTATGCGTGTCTTATTCTTTGTGCCTATCCTTTTCATTGTTGTGTTCTTTTCTATCTGTAGATATGGGGCCTGTCGGTAAATTGCACGAAGCACACTTATACAGTGCTTTGCATGTCACCTCTCATATGTGACTAGGCATAAATTCAAGTTTGATGTCTCTTCCTCCTGAATTAAGTGGATATTCCCCAAAAAACAGTAGGCCTAACTTGGTAACTCTTGCTGAGTTACAAAACTTCATATCAAACTCAGATCAGTCATTGCAAAGCAAATCTAGATGTGATGTGAAATAAAAATTTCTTCTTTTTTTTTTTACCTCAGTCCTCACTCGGTGTGTATAGGAGTACATGAACAACGACAGAAAGTCTTACGTGTGACATAGTTTATGACCTTTCTATTTAGAAGTAAAACAAGTGTTGCACATTTTGTCACAACCGAAAAGACTAAACTCTTCCGAAATATACCAATCCAGATACTAATAGTTTTCCAACAATTTAGCTGAAATTACCTATGGATGCTTTGACAGGGCGAGCGGATTGACAGCGCCATCACAGCTGAAGAAATCAATGTGACGATCGGCGTAGAGAGATGTCCCGTTATCCTGATCAGTGACAAATCACTCGTATGTAAATTGCCCGATGAGGCACCAGCAGCCGGTGACTACATGGGAAAAGATACCGAGAAAGGTCTGCCTGTGGTATGGGTAAGTTAGAGGCCGATCCATGTATGAATCTGAGGGTGGGGGTGGGGGGTTAGCTGTCAAGTGTTTTTTCTTTCAAGGTTTTTCCTTCTTTTGCGGTCCCAAGGGGAAGTCAAGTTTATCCCTTTTTTTTCATTGTTGTGAGTACAAAATTGTGGGTCATTTTTCTGATATTGTCCATAAAAACATCTCAAAGAAATAAAGTTTTTCTGAAGCTTTTCAACAACATTTTAAGTACAACTTTGTAAATGTAATGTTTCTTCTCACTTTTTGTTCAATTGTTTCGACATCATGAATAGTAAACCAATTAGAAAATTGGAATCAGTATTTCTCCGGTCAAAGAATTTCATAATATTCGGTCATTACACTCCCGAAATCTGAAGAGAAGACCCCTCTGGCTGTAAAATGACCAAGAAAAGCGGCTCATCTAGGATTGAATATTATTAAGCTAGGTTTAAACATTGTTCCTCAGATGGATTGAACATCTGTTATACTCAATCCGAAAGGTTAAAAAACACCCAACATTCGGCCAGTTCTCCCAAAAACGTAATTACACTACTTTGTCATTGTTGATTGTTTCTTCAAAAGTGATTATTAAAACGTCGACATTAACAAATTGGTTACGTCTATGTCAGTTGTTGAATTGTTTATCATTTCATTTGTGTTATTCCATAGGTTCGCCACAATAACTTACAAGTTAGGTTGGGCTATTTGGTCTATCCCCCGGTGGCACATGCCGTTATACTTGTACTGACTTTGAGCATCCTACTCTCCTTGGCGATACTGCTCGCTGCTACCTTCGTGTATCGCAGACAATTGCGAAGGAAGCGCACCCACGACCGAAGACTATTGGGGAGGATAGTGGCGATTCATCTCGGTAAGTGCTGGTGGCAGGAGGTGACTTGAGTTAACTCGAATATTACACTCCTGAGTGCCAAAAAAGAAGGTGCACAGAACTGCGGTAAAGGGATAATTTCAGTCTACCTAGGAATATGCTCTTAAAATCACTCAATCTCAAGACGGCGAAATGGTAAACATCTCGAAACCCTTTAAAACTTAATAGCCTATTATTCTTCACCAGTTGTGCCTAACGGCGTCTTGTCAATTCTTCATTTTAAAATATAATTATCATAGCTTAGAAAAAATTTAAACAGTACGTAGCTGCACATCTCCGTATTAAATTATGTTCCACAACAAACCCTTCAAGATGGTTGCTAACGGGCAGCCTGGTTTGATGCTAAAATACATGGCAAAAGGAATTCCAATGGCAACCTCCTCAATTGACTGTAAATTGTAAAGTTGCAGACAGGATAAAACAAATTCCTCTTCAACAAAAATAAATAAAGAGCTCTTTTGTCGAGAAGAAGGTTAGATTCTGATTGTCATTTTAGACAACTTGTGAATCTTGTGTAGCATGCAAAGGTTGTTTTGTCTGTTGATTTGTAAGCCTGAACGTGCTCGTAAACTTACCACTATATTACGTTATTAGCTGTTAATGCGACATTGTATCTCTTTTCTTCAGAAATTGACTCCCACGTCAAAAGACGCAGGTGGTATAGATCCCAAAAACAGTCGGAATCTGCTCAGCCAAAACAAAAGCGCATTGTCCTGAACAACAAGGTCAGCTTCGTTCCCGACGACATTCATATCGACTTCAGCCAACTGGAATTGGGAGAGACTCTCGGACAAGGTAGCGACTTTGTACGAGGAAACAATGAACATTTCAAGAGTTCAAGGTGTAAGCTGTTATTTTACCTGAGAAGGAGAGGCCTACATAAAGTTCAGGGGCTGTGTGTGCAAACTGTTTTGAAACGCATTTTCACGTTTCGACCTTTTGGAAATTATTTAGACTCAGTCGCTCGGTCTGTCACAAAGTCGGTAGGTCGGTAGGACGGTTGGTCTGCCATCTGGCTAGTTCTTCGGAAACAGCAAATATAATCAGTATAGATGAATATATTTGTACACTTGACCAAATTTTACAGGTGCATTTGGACGTGTACTGAAAGCTGTTCTTCACGACACGTCAGGGGAAGATCAAATTGTAGCAGTGAAGACAGTGCAAGGTTGGTGACGAAAATGTCGGCCATTTGTGAGAGATGTTTGATATGACAGTATAGATTCGAAACAGAGCATTGAAAAGTGGTCCCTCGGTTAAAAAGGGCCCATTTCAAAATGGTATACATTTTAGTCTTGAGTATACTTGTTGCTGATTAGATTCGCAGAAGAGGTGTTGGATGACCTTATTCCGAGAAAGAGGAACTTCTAACAACATTAATCAATGTGCGTCTTGAATGAAAGAAGCGAAAGAGTCTTTTCATTCAGAATTGCGAATTGTTGATTGTAAAATGTGCTTGAAATGAATTGAATGATCTCCGGTGTCACTGGGTTATTGCATTTCTGTGGTGATAAAAATAAGTTGAAATACAAGTTCCTGTTTTTGTGTAGTAGCTTGGCCAAATGTAAGTAGGGCGTGCCAGTTATCACATATAAATGCCTTATTTTTGTATGTATAGACACCTCGGACCCGCAAAATGTCGTGAAGTTCCTGGAGGAAGGCCTAATCATGAAAACCTTCGACCATGTCAACGTGCTGGGGCTTCTGGGGTTGACCTTTGACGCGGACAAAAACCCCTTGGTGGTGATACCCTTCATGGCAAAGGGTGACCTCAAGACATATCTGGTCAAGAAGAAACAGGTGTGTAGTCAAGAGCGATCAATGTCGATAATAAGTAGTGGAAGGTTTGATAAAAGAATAGGTGATGAGTGGCATGAGTTTAGAACTCACTTAATGGTGATTTTGGTACATGTTGTTACGTTTAATAATTAATAGTTCACTCACGAGATTTATTAAACAAAATGCTGTCCCATTTCGTAAACAGTATGTCATATGTTTTGTTCTGAGTGTGGTATGTACTTTTTACTTTTAATTTAGACCTTGGCGACATTTCTGCTGATGAGGTTTGCCTCACATGCCGCACTCGGTATGAGTTACTTGGCTCAGCACAAGTTTGTCCACAGAGATCTTGCAGCCAGAAATTGCATGTAAGTGTATCCTCTCTTCTATGTCACTCTGTGCTTTTGCACATGTCTTTGTATAAGCGTTTGTATAAAACAAAATTTAACTTCAAATATTTAGGTAATCTTTTACAAGAAATTGGTTGGCTGTATTATCGAAAATAATGTTTAATGCACCAGAGATACCAGGGGTTATGCATTCATTGAATTAACTCCAGAATTCGAATTAATGGTATTGCCATTCTTAAATGATGTGACCCAAAAGTAAGATCAACGTTCAACACTTGGACCTCTTTAGGGTGGATAGTGATTTTCTGGTGAAGATAGCCGATTTTGGACTGTCCCGTGACATACACGACTCGGATTACTACACAAGCGGCGATGCCAAGGCTAAGCTGCCTATCAAATGGATGGCTCCCGAGTCCATGGAACGTCGAGTGTACAACGCCAGTACTGACGTGGTATGCAATTAAATCCATCTTTGATTGGAAAGTAAGATGATGTCTATGTGAAGATCTGAAGGCAAACAAAGCGAAAGACATCTCTTTGCGTTATGTGGATTTATCCATTAGAGAGAAACTACATGAACTTCAATGTCCGCGGTCACGAAACGTCAATTTATTGTTAATTTACATCGGACATGTTTTCAAGGCGCCTGACCCTCAGCTGAAGTATTTCGTCTTAAGACGCCCACCTCGAGCTGTTTTCTAACTTATTAATAAACGTTTTTATTTCCATTTGACACAAGATATCATTAAACACTTCAATAAAGACTCAAATACAACGTAGTTTGGTCAACCTTCGTTAATCTTGGCTACCCTTTCCACCTTGCTCATGTCAACTGTTCGGTAGCTCAATTGAACAGGCATCAATACAATGGTCTCTTCGACGATAGATAATTGTCTTCTTTGGTTTTCTACAGTGGTCATACGGTGTGCTCCTGTGGGAGATTTTCAGTAAGGGTGCAAAACCGTATCCAGGAATACGCAACCAAGATGTGTATGATTTCTTGAAGAGAGGTCAACGCATGGATGCTCCCAAGAACTGCCCGCCAGAAATGTATGTTCAAACAGCGGTCACCATTACCTTTAAATAATAAAACATCTATGTAATGCCGTTTTAACATCTGTAAAAGTATGCATGATTCTTTTATATTTTACTCAAATTTTTCTGAAGGTGAAGGGATCTTAATGCATCTTTTTTACTCTCAAAGGTTTTACATAATTGAAAGAAGTTATAACACTCTCTAGTTGTGAGAAACAGTGAAGATTGTTTTGTTTGGGGTTTCAAATAAAAAAGGGAACTCAATTCCCGAACATTTTTCTCAAAAATGTAGGGTCAATGTGCTCGAGTAATCAGTAATAATGGAAAGTGTATTGTCGGGGGTTTCAAGTAAAAATGCATAATTGAAAGTAGGTATAACACTCTCTAGTTGTGAGAAACAGTGAAGATTGTTTTGTTTGGGGTTTCAAATAAAAAAGGGAACTCAATTCTCGAACATTTTTCTCAAAAATGTAGGGTTAATGTGCTCGAGTAATCAGTAATAATGGAAAGTGTATTATCGGGGGTTTCAAGTAAAAATGCTAACACAATTTGATATACGATCAAGCATGCAGCATCTAATGATTCTTGTTACATTTGCTGACTGATACAGCTACGGCATAATGGTACGTTGCTGGCAGGACAACCCTAAATCACGTTGCACCTTCGTCCAAGTTGCCAACGAGCTGGAAGAACTGTTGGAGGGAGACTGCGACTGCGTAGAAGCTCCTAGTGCGGATGTGGTTGGTATGGGACCCACCGAACATCGCGAAGAACCTGGTGTCACAGACGACAGCTTTCTGGTCCCGATGCAGCAGGAGACCGCCTTTGGTGCTGACGGCCCGTGTAGTGACGGAGAAACCAGCGGGAGCCATGCGACCGCCACCCATGATCCCTTGGATTATGTCAATAAAATTGTCATTAGATAAAGTGTCCTGCAAATTTCCAGATAAGAAATATGCGAAAAGAAAATGGTTTGACGAAAAAGTCTGTTTCAAGTGGACAATATATTAAAATCTTTACTTATCAAGATGTATCTATAGGACACACTCCTTGCTCACTTTCATTTATAAGAAACAAGATTTAACCCTTCTAGCTTTTTGTCTCTTTGTGTTTGAATAAATTCGTTTACAATATATAGAAGGTGGCAAGCTAGACTAATGGCTAAATCATCTGTCTTTTAAAGCGTCTCAAATGCAAAAAGCCGTTTTTGTTTTTCGATTGAAATTTTTGTGGTATTTAGTAATCTGAGGTATTACTGTCGTTCACCATCATTGAATCAAACGGTCATAGATTCATAATTTTTTATTGCTGTAGTAATATTCGGATTTCCCGCAAATGAGTGTAAGATCGGGGTTTATTTTTAATTACATACATGTTATAATAATACCTGCGTCATTTAATATATTACATATACATATGATTTTTCCAGTATTGTATTAATCGACAGTGCTTAGCTAGGCAAATTGCAACATTTTAAAACATGATCCTGCGTTATCTGCAAGTGATAAGTTGCCGATTGGGAATTTTTGCACAGATTCCTACACGCTGGACAATACATTTATATAAAAATGGTTGAAGTTATCAGGAAATTAACGACCATATAGGTATCGTTAAAGGAACAAAAAAATAACAGCAATGTAATTTTATTCATCGTATTATACACAGCTTTTCCAGCATTTATAAATAGTGTATTACATAATTGACATTTTATATTTTGAATACATGTAAAGGCCTATATTCTTAGCTGACTAGGTATTTCTCTAACGCAGTCGCGTGTGCACAGGTTTTCTCCTTATGGTAACGACATTGATCGCATGTGGTAAACCGAGGGGTGTACAGTTATTCATTTGATACACAGACACATATTTAACCACTTTTTTTTTTAAAGATTATCAGAATTGCATAAAATAACTGGTATATTGATGACATAGCCAATATTGAATTTCTGTTTAAAAAGTCAAGAAATATTTTATTCAGATTTGTTGGATCACATACTCACATTTCACAGACAGGTCGTTCTATCCGATGACTTTCTTCTGATACTTGATACTGAGGGTTCCATTTTGTAGAGTATTTTTGGGGAGCAGGGTTGTTTGAATTGATTGTTTTTTTCTAATCATTGATTTCAATCCTGATTGAAATCAATACAAAATGACTAAAATCGGCTTTTTAATTTGAATGCTCCACCTGCATATATATTCTATTACATAATTGACATTTTATATTTGTATGCATTAATCTATACACAGTGATTTTCCAGTATTGTATTATATAACCATACTTACCTAGGAAAATTGCAACATTTTAAAACGTGATGCTACGTTATCTAAACTTTGTAAAATACATTCCTGTGAAAACTGTAAAACAATAATAAGCCAAACGTGTTTGATTGCAATTACTTGCCGATTGGGAAATATCTTCACAGATTCCTGCAAGCTGCACAAAGCATTTATATAAAATGGGTGAAGTTATCCGGAAATTAACAACTATCGGTATCGCTATTAAACTAATAGGAGCAAACAATAATAACAATGTTATTTCATTTAACGTATTGTACACAAGTTTTCCAGCATTTAATTATTAAGATAAATAGTGTATTACACAATTGACATTTTATATTTTGAATACATGTAAAGGCCTATATTCTTAGCTGACTCAGTATCTGTTCTAACGCTACTCAATGGTTGCCTAGTAAATGTAGAAAAATACCCTGACTTAACAGGTAAAAATAAAAACCAAGAAACAGTTGGTTAATGCGTGCGAAAATGTATTTTAAAAGTCGTACAGTGAGGAGATCGAACAATGATTGTAGTTAGCAATGAGTGCTGTATAAATGCTCATATTCGATATTCAATTGACTTTATAATCTTGCTGTTATAGATCATTTATTCATTTGATACACAGATACATATTTAATCACTTTTTTTTTATTCAGATTATCAGAATTGCATAGCAACTGGTAAATTACTAACATATCCAGACTGAATTTCTGTTAAAGTCAAGATTTTTTTTTATTAAATGCTCCCCCTGCATATGTTTTATTACATAATTGACATGTTACATTTGCAATACAGGCCTATATTCTTAACTGACTAAGCATCTGTTCTAACGCAATCGCGTGTGCACAGATGTTCTCCTTAAAAAAAGTAAAGACATTGATCGAGGGATATTCCATTATCAACACAAATGTACCGTCTGACTCGTATAAAAAAATGGAATCCCTTTGGATTGGTATTTAATGGAGATTCGTACATTCTTACAAGCTGGTTTGTGCAGATGCCACGTGCATAATGCATTTTCCTGCCAAATTAATATGCATTCTACGCAACCTGATATGCAAATAGCTGTATTTACACAAGAAATTTACATCGTGTTTTTTTATGTGTGAAAGATGAGTCAAATTAACACAGATTTGTTAAAGTAGTTCTTAATAATAAGGTATGAAAAGCCGCTCACATGGTGCCTCGATAATGCACGTAAACAACATGACTTAATTTTTTTTTTTGAAAAACGAAACATTGGTATATGTCTGCGAATAATGAAGTTTATAAAGTAAAATTTTGCCATCATGATTGTCATGAGGATCAAGCACTGTTATTTTCATATTCACAATCATTTGGCTTTGTATAATCTTGCTTTTTGGATCATGTACATGTATATTCATTTGATACACGGATACATATTGACATGTATTTACTTCGTTAATCAGATTTCGCTTTAGCAATATTGCGTAATTAACATTACAATTTCGAATATTGAATTTCCGTTTAAACAGTCAAGACATTGACGCTGTGTTTGAAATGCGTAGCAGTCTTTGCTTATTGTCAGTATAGGATTTAAACCTTATTCCAACGGGTAATAACATTAATAGATTTTCAGTTGAATAAAAAAAAATCTAACACCCGGCCATTCAATTTCATCCGAGAATAAAATTATCCTTTACATCAGTTGGGTCAGGTCATTAACCAATTAACATCTTCTGGCAGCAAGTAAAAACTTTGTGATAATTGTCTTGTGTGAACGAAACTTTTTCATGCGATACATTCGATGTAATTTTATACGCTTAGTTGACCACGTATATTCAGAGTGTTAACCGTTATTAAAAAATGGTATTGAGGAAACAGAAAAAAATAATGAATTCTTTGTTCTTTTTTGTAGTTGTAAGGACAACACTTTAATAAACTTAATTTTAGGAACTTTATTATCAGTTTTGACGATTTTTAATGGCAACATTACATTTCCTCTTTTCCTTTATGAAGACCATGATACACAAACTATAGGCCAGCTACAGATGTTATTCGCAAGAATCTTTTGATGCGGCATATGAAGCTGTTGTATGCCTATTGAGAGATTCAAGAACTTTCTGTGTCCCATACTCTACTCTATATGACAGCATTAACCCCAACTCCCTAGCATGATTTACTAGGAACCATACCCATCCTGGCAAATTCCAACACCATATGGGAAACTGTGCACACATATTTCTCTAGGTGTGCCAACCCAATGTAAAAGACTGTCAGTTTAGGGGTACTGTACCCATCCAGACAGATTCCAACAATACATGCTGTTGGGGTTTGATGGGTTGAGTTCTGTCACGGTTAATGGAAAAACCAAATTGGAAACGACCAGATCTGGTCCCGATCCCCTGTTGAGCCAGGAAGAGGAACAAACACTAGTGACACACATTGAGTTGATGTCTTCCTTTGGCTATGGTTACACCCACACTGAAGTTACAGCACTTGCTACTGAATTGGCCATCGTCCTTGGAAAGAGAACGAAGTCCAATAAGCCTCTCTCTCACTGCAGTGGTTCTACACCCTCATGAAATGCTGGCCAGAACTCAAGGTGCAGAAACCCAGATCATTCGAGATATTGTAACATGGACGGGAAAAATGTCACACTTTGGACCCCAAATTGCATGACCCAGATGTAAAAGTTCCAGTTATTAGGGACAAGTCCTGAACTGAGATGAGATTGACATATTTTGTCCATGGGCAAGGTACCTGATGCACCCAAAATTCAACATGGTTCCATTGGCCTTCTTGTCAAGTTCCCTGAATGTATTTCATCAAGTGTTAACTGTTATGGCGCCAGACTATTTATGCAGGCACAATGCCGCCTCATTTTACTGTAATTTTTTTTTTAAATCTGGCTTTTAACATTAGGGAATGTTTAATTACAAATTTTAATTTATTCATTGATGCAGTTAGGAAGTAATTAGTAATTTACTTGCTTTCATTTCTCTTAGCAAGTTTCACAAATAAAGATTGTTACCTCACTTTCAATTCAATATGGCTGACTCGTGAATAAGGCCCATTTAAGCTGTCAAGTTTTTGTAATTTCCAGACATTTACTGAAAGCATGCAAAAAGATCGAGCATGATGAAAAGACCCAATTTTTGAAGGGAAAAAACACCCCTCACACCAGTCTGGCTATGGGCCTGCTGTGTAGATGGAAACTGTATATCGGTCTGACTGGGTCTGGGCCAATTACGCACAATGAACCATTTATCTAAGTACTCGGCAGTACTCGGTACTCGGAAAAAAAGTACTCGACTACAACACTGATTATTCGCTTCCGGGAAGCAGGACAAAATACATGTATGCTCATTAATATTGAGGAACATGACTTACTAATACATGTTTGTACCGTTATTTCCAGCTTTAGAAGGCACTGTGAATATACAAATGCACTCTGTGAATCAGTCATACTTTAGATGCATCACATTTAAAATAATCCATGCCACAAATGGGGAGACCACAAGAGGTGGACAGTCTGTGGAAACAAGCTGTGCGACATGGGCACAGGAGATTGGCGCAACAGACCAATACCGTCTTTGTGGATGAATTTCTTTGTGTAAGTGACGGAATACATGGTTTTGTCAATATCTTCAGTGCACCTGGGGTTTTGTTTTTTTTCATGTCGCATTAAGCAAAAGCAAACACATTAATGTCAAAAATGGGGTTCAGAAAATGAATAAGATAAAAAAAGTTGTTCATCTATTCATATCAAACGTTTGACTCTGTCCAATTTCTTTATCTGCAACGACGTCTTGTTTCTGTCCACTGGTATCTTCTGCCGGCACGGTTGTCTCTTTATCGCTGTCTGGCTTGACCCCTGACCTGAGGTCATTGTCCTTGACCCTGGAGAGGTCTTCGATTATAGTTCTCTTGGGCCTGCATGATGTGTTATTCGGCAACTTAATGTTTGCCGCGGTAACTTCACCGCACGAAGGAAGGGCCTCATCCGATGAACCATCTTGTATATCACTGTCGTAATCATCATTATCGTCATCATCAGAAGAAGAGTTGTCATCCTCGGCAAAAACAGCCAAATTCTGAATGAAGAAAGCAAAGAAAATTTTCTGGAAGTTGTAAATAACAACACTATCATTCTGCCAGAATTTGTTTTAGGTCTCAGTTATCCAAACTTGCCAGAAACCCCTCAATTTGAGATCTGTAAAGACATTCATTCAATCTTTTTTTGCATGATCTATACCATGACTGCAACACCACATAGCAATGCCTTTAAACAAGATCCATCAAAAAGCAAAAGGGTTTCGGCTCATTGGCCCACTGTCATGTACTGAACCAACAACGAATCACCAAAAGAAGAACATTTTTGGCAGCAAAATATTCAAAAATTCTGGTAAATTGTTGCCCTGAAAAAGCTGAAACAGTGAGCTTTCTGCCCGAAATGACATCACACTTTTGCTCATGAATATGGAAATTTTCATTAGCATACAAACCAAAAAGGAACCAAAATGCCCTTAAAATTGGCAAAATATCAATTGAAAACAAGGTTAAATGGGACACAACGGTGCATTTTCAAGGACTGCATTAAAAATTACATTACATTACATGGGCCGTTTAAAAACTTCATATCTAGAACACGGTGGTATTTTTTTGCCTTCGATGTCTCATTCAAAAGTTGCTTGAAAAAAGAAGACGACAAACACAAGATAATAAGATGAAACTCAAAAAGAGCTATGGAAAGCAACTCTAACCACCCAAATACCCCTACCCCTAAGTCTCTACTGTCTTACCATCTCAATGACTTCATTTTCGCAGTCCGTGATGTTCTCAATGTCCAGATCCTCGGGTGCGGCAGTCTTCAGTCGCTCCTCCAGTTGGCTGTTTGCCTCTTGCATCTTGGGCAGGAAGGATTTCACCTGGCCCAAGACTGTGACATGAATAGCGGTCAGGGGAAAAGTAACAAACAAAAATTCAGAGTAGTAATGTCTCAATTTGAGTCTGTTTAAAATAGCAATTTGTTGTTGCTTGAATTGGCTTAAAGGGAATATACAACATTTGCAAACATCAAAAATAAAACTACTAAATTATTATGAAATACCTTACTGGACTGTTAGTGAATGACAGTCCAAAGCATTCTGTAAAAATTGTGGCACCTGGTGTGCAGTTGTTTTCAAGAAAAGTGGTATTTTTCATAGATTTCCAATGCTGGTTGGCCGACCACTGTTGGAAAAAAAACTGGCTTTTTTTCAAATACTGCCCTCAATTTTGTTTGCAATCGATTACACACCTATGAATGGGTACAAGCCAGCTAGACTGGTTCCCTGACCTTACAATTCCCTGACGTCTATAACTTGCTCTGTTTCATCTCAAGTGGTGTCATGGAACCAAACTACAAGACCATGATTGTTTTCTTGGCTTTTTCAGCATCTACGAAAACAAAACTTCAAACAAGTTAGTGTAGCAATATTTGCTGTAAACTACTGACCCCCAAAATCTATCCATTTCTGACACTTCCGGCAAAAGCAAATGTTGTCTATTCCCTATAAGACACTGTGCAAATGACTCAAGCCTCTTAGCAAAAGACTCCGCTTGATTGAATTCAAAGGCTTATCCCCATTCATGATCGTAAAAACACTGAAAACAAAAACGGTGACTACTTACAAGTAAATTACAACTCTCACTTTGTCATACTTAATAGTATAGTATCAAAGTGTCACTGACTCGATGGTAAGACATCAGAGACTCTCCGACTTGGACTTCGCAGACGATATTGCCCTGTTGTCTAACCAGATCATTGAGGCACAGGAGTTACTCAGCAGAGTCAGAGTGCAAGAAGATGGGACTCCATCTCAATGCCAAAACGACAGAGTACCGGTATATGGTGTATAACATTGAGACCATACCCCGCTCAAGACCAACGGAGAAGCCTCACTCAAGAAGGTGGACAGCTTCAAATACCTAGGCTCCAGGATGCAGAGCACAGAGAAAGACGGTTAGAGTACTGGACCCTCACTGAGGCAATTATCAAGTCTCTCGATGGTTGCTACACCAGGATGCTACGGTTGGCTCAGAATGTCCAATGGAGGAATCACATCACCAATGTGGAGCTCTCTGGCAACATCCCCCCTACTCAAGGAGAAAGTCAGGGTGCGGCGGCTCAGCTTCACTGGGCACTGCCTCCAGCACCCAGAGCTGCCAACCAATAAGGTTATCAGAATTGGGAGCCACCTCACTGTAGGCGTGCCCCTGGACGACTTGCTAAGACCATGCTCAGGTTACTGATCGAGGATGCAGGAGTGGAGAACAAGGAGCTAGTCAGCTGGATGCGGGACAGAGTTGTGTGGAGTGTCAGACATCGAGCCTGATTCAAGCCTGCTACAGCGCGACTACTTGAATCGACAGATAGATAGATGGACAGACTGACTTGAATCAACTCAAGCAGGAATGGGATCGGACTTGACTCTAGCACACTTTTTTTCCTTGACACAGCTCAACTCAACGTTGTTCATCTCATGGAATCAACTACCCCAGTCCATCACTTCCCTAAAGTCCCTGGAGTCTGGATGGGCGATAATTACCCTCGGCTTCGCCTCGGGTAATTATTGCCCATCCAGACTCACACTGGTTTTAAACAGAGTGTTTTAATACCTCCGGAACACACATTTATTCCCTAATTCAAGAATGTAGTATAAACGACATTAGTTTTAAGTTTCTGATGTTTTCTTTTAAATTTGGCTGTACTATAAAGTATAACATACCGGAAGATGGTGGCATTCTGTATGGCTTCTTCTTTCTGATCAGAAGTGGATCATCTATTGTACAAGAAAGGATACAAACGCAAATACTAAATTACATTCTCCACAATTGACATTATTACAATGTACTAGTAATAAATAGGTAGAGATTCAATGATAGAGATCGGACAGAACACATCGTTTGTAGTATGCCTGGGAAATCTGATGTATTTGTTAGAAACCTCACATCAAATTTTTGAAAATTATCTCAATCAACATCCAAGGGTGTGTCCATGAGTGCGTTCGATTACTTCCTCCTGCTTACTCGCGCCTGGCTCCTCACGTAATGACAGATATGCGCAGTGGAGCTAAATAAACAAACGATTTCGGGTAAAGATTTCGTGCAAAGACCTGGAAAGTTGAATTTTGACATGACACAAGCATGCATCTGATCTACTGTCTGGAGCTAGGTCTAGGTCCATGCCCATTGAAAATACGCGAGGACGCGCTGACAATAGACGTAGCCGTAGCTATGGAAGCCTGTTTCAGAAAAAAATGTTGCAACCTGACGCCACTTCAGCGGTTTGTGTACAAAGTCTATGGAGAGTCAAGAAAATTGGAAAAAAATGTTGCAACCTGACACTTTTTTCTTCATATATCATCTCAATGAAGGTCATTCATTGCAAAAATAATAAGACATGAATCTAGGACTGAGAAATATTTCCAATTTTGTTTTGAAATACTTAAATTTTCTTGACTCTCCATAGACTTTGTACACAATCCTGGATGTGGCGTCAGGTTGCAACATTTGTTCTCAATGAATGACCTTCATTGAGGTATGCAGAAAAAAGTGGCGTCAGGTTGCAAAATTTTTTCGCCCGTTTCAGACACGGCCTGAGGTTAGGCACCCGCCGGACGTCACGTTGGCAGCCATGTCTATTGCATGGCCTTATGGGATACTTACCCAAGTAACCGGCTTGGCGAGTCGCTTACTTGGGCCAGGCTCGAGTAAGCGCGAGAAGTCAGGTAAATCAAATGCTGGCGCGCTTGCACGAGTAAGCGCGGGGGAATTAATCGAACGCATTGGAAATAACATTAAGTACATGTGCTGCTATCTGTATCTGTATATACATGTATAAGCTTCTGTACAAGCTAACTGCTAGAAACACCAGGGCGAACCCCTTCTCTTAGCAATAAGTGTTTGCTGAGTTCTTTTACGTGCATTTATACAACACACGGGACCTACAGTTTTACATGTACGTCCCATCCGAAGGACGCAGCAATAATGGTTAATTGCCTTGCTCAAGGGCACAAGTGTCTGGGCCCGCAACATGATTTTCCTACGCGGTTAACGGTTGGTGCCGCGCGAGTCAGCACACTGTGAGCATTCACGGTACATCGCGTTGTGATCCCCATCTTTATTTTCGTGTTGCGTTTTGTCGTTGTCATCGTCAGTTTACTCCCAAATTTCCCTCAAAAATTTTTTTAAAAATCTGCTTTCTATCTATGAATGACATACCTGCATCGTCTTAATGTCGGCAACTATTTGTGTAGGTCAAATAATTTTTAAAAAAGATTTTGTTCCCTTATAAAGGTCAAGGAACCGGGCCCATAAATACACGATCGCCACTACTGCCGCTACTCCTAGAACTATGAGGCTCCACGTAGTGGAGCCTCATAGGTTCAGAACCCCGCAAAATTGTTATCAGCACAAAACACTAATTAAGTACAAAAACGTCCATCCCAACCAAGCTTTTTCCCAACGCGGTAACGCGGTATCTTTGAATGATTTATCTCTGAATTCCGGATTTCTGTGATAAATTATCACGGTAACGCGGTATCGTTGAATGATTTATCTTTGAAATCCGGATTTCTGTGATAAATTATCACAGTAACGCGGTATCAAGGAATAGGTATCTCTGATTTCTGGATTTCTGTGATAAATTATCACAGTAACGCGGTATCGCGGAAGGAATTATCTTTGAATTCCAGATTTCTGTGATAAATTATCGCAGTAACGCGGTATCGAGGAATACGTATCTTTGAATTCTGGATTTCTGTGATAAATTATCGCAGTAACGCGGTATCGTTGAATGATTTATCTTTGAATTCCGGATTTCTGTGATAAATTATCGCAGTAACGCGGTATCGAGGAATACGTATCTTTGAATTCTTGATTTCTGTGATAAATTATCACAGTAACGCGGTATCGAGGAAAATGTATCTCTGATTTCTGGATTTCTGTGATAAATTATAACAGTAACGTGGTATCGCGGAAGGAATTATCTTTGAATTCCGGATTTCTGTGATAAATTATAACAGTAACATGGTATCGAGGAATGCGTATCTTTGAATTCTGGATTTCTGTGATAAATTATCGCAGTAACGCGGTATCGTTGAATGATTTATCTTTGATTTCTGGATTTCTGTGATAAATTATCGCAGTGACGCGGTATCGCAGAAGGAATTATCTTTGATTTCCGGATTTCTGCGATAAATTATCCCAGTAACGCGGTATCGCGGAAGGATTTATCTTTGAATTCCTGATTTCTGCGATAAATTATCGCGGTAACGCGGTATCGCGGAAGGCAATTCAAGCTTCCGTACTCCGATCATTCTGCGCGCGTGCACGTTTCAAGTGTCAGGTTGGCTCAGTGCGGAAAGGGCATATTTTTCATCATTTTTGCCGAAAAACCGACAGAATCCACCGATGTTTGTTCGGTGCACATAACGTGAGTATGTAATGAGGTATTGTACGGAGTTTAGGGGCAAACTGTGCAGCGGTTCTGTGGGAAAAAGCTTGGTTGGGATGGACGTTTTTGTACTTAATTAGTGTTTTGTGCTGACAACAATTTTGCGGGGTTCTGAACCTATGAGGCTCCACTACGTGGAGGAGAATACTGCTGTTACGCCCCAACTATCGCATCGGTCCCAACTATAGTTGGGACTGTCCCAACTATAGTGCGGCAGTTGGGTCGGCCCAACTATAGTTAGGACTGGAGTTGTGCCGGATGCTTCATGCTTGATAGATCTTGTTGGATTAAATGTTCCGCGGCGCTGGGACCGTGTATTCGTCGTGCATGCATGCCGCAAGGCTGGCCGGTCACTTGGTACTGCCTAGTTGGATGAGTTGTCCAGCTGCTGGGTTTTATTGTCCAGCAACATTTTGCAAAATTCAAAGATCTCCATGGCCGGCCAACTATAGATGGGCCCCACCCATAGCTAATGTCAAAGGTCCCAAGTAAAGTCGGACATGTAACAGAGCTGTAGGGAATGTTTTATAGTCGTACATCAATGTAAACTATAGTTGGGACCGCCAAATAAAAATATTGTGGTGGCCCAACTACAGATGGTCCCCACCCATAGATAATTTCATTGGTCCCAAGTAAAGTCAGATGTGTATCAGAGTTGTAGGGAATGTTTTATAATCGTACAACAATGTACACTATAGTTGGGACTGCAATATAAAAAGATTGGGGTGGCCCAACTATAGATTCGCCCCATCAATTGCTAATTTCAGTGGTCCCCAGTAAAGTCAGACGTGTGTCAGAGCTGTAGGGAACGTTTTATAGTTGTACATCAATGTAAACTATAGTTGGGACACCGCAAAATAAAAAGATCGGAGTGGCCCAAATATAGATGGGCCAGCCAAACAGTGGAACTTACAGTTGGGACCGTCCCAACTATAGTTGGGACAGGCCCAACTATAGTTGGGCCAGCCCAACTGTGGAACTACAGTTGGGACAGGCCCAACTATAGTTGGGACCGATGCGATAGTTGGGGCGTAACACTGCCGCCTTGTCAATGCTTGTCATGCTTGTCATGCTTGTGTATACATGTCACACGATGTTTGCTGCTTGCACATGTACATGAACCGTGTTTTCACTCAGATCCAGACAGTCACTGATCATTTAAGTTCAGTGCATGTCGTGCCGGTACAATACCGAAAACAATCAGGGACCGGTTCACGGTAAAATATCCACTGCCTTAAATTAAAAAAAGTTCAACAACACATTAAAATTGAAGAAAACTTCATTTCAATGTTTAATCAATATTATTAAGCACTAAAAATATAACAATTAACAAACCATGTCCAGCTTTTCCAACATCAAGAAGATCTTTAGAATGCGTTTGTTGGATCTCCGACATTTCGCAGCGTGGTCAGTATAGTGCATGTGTTGTGTGCACGTGTGAATGAGGATTGTTTTGATAAAAGTTTCTAAACCGTACGTACACAAAAGATATTAGTTTGATGAGCTATAGAGGGCGCGCTTCCATAAACTTGTTGCACGCTTTCAAAGATCGTATCCGGTTTGTAAGTGTGACGTCATCTCAACTTAGCCATACAGTACACTAGTGTAGCATGGCACCAATGGAACCGGAAGTTAACGCAACTTGAGTGTTTATCCAATGGGCGCTCGTAATCAGTGGTGCGTGCGCGTGTATGACGAAGTCACTTACGAACCGGATAGGACAGTCCGCTCAAAAAAGTGAAACAGACTTTAAAAAAAAAACCCGGTCATGATGGGTAGGGCGCCACAGCTACGCCATTTGCCCGCCAGCATACTTTGAGATGGGATTACAGTATGCTGACGACATCACTTGGGCAAGTAAACACGTCTAAGACAGAGAAACACCTCATCAGTAGAAACGGAAGCAATACCAGTTGGAAGAAATGCAAATACTTGGGATCTTTTCTCGACACTGAGCAAGATATTACCAGGAGGAAAATACTTTCCATGTATCTTTCAACAAATTCAGGAATGTCTTCAACAGTGATGCAATCTCAAACAACACGAAACTCAAAACATTCCGCGCCTTCATAGCATCTGTATTCCTATACAACAGCGAACTATGGACATTGACTAAGTCACTAGAAGAGAACATTGATGCATTTCACAGAAGACTCTTGCGTTCAATCCTTAATATAAAATGGCCCAAGAAGATCACCAATAAAGAACTGTACAGGAGAACCAACGAGATCCCTTGGAGTGCTGCCATTACCCGAAGACGTCTTAGGTGGACAGGCCATCTCCTGAGACTACCCGAGGAAATTCCTGCCAAGCAAGCACTTTTAGGCAATCCGCAAGAACAAGCTACCAAGAGGGGGACAACGAACCACGTGGCTGAAGAGAGTAAACAGGGACCTGACAACCACGGGGGTCAACATCAAGGATCGATGCACGTGGCACGTGGCATCAGACTAGAACAGTCACGGTGGAGAACACTTACTGGCAGAGTGCGCGATATGTCAGATCAACTTGACGCAAGCGCCTAGATGAGATGGTAGGGCGCCCCTAGCAGTAGATAGGTAACAAGTGCGAGAGTGCACAATAAGGCTGGCCAAGTTCGGGCAAGGACCATTAGTCGACTAGTGGTTGATTTGTGACGTACCTTACGCCTGCGCACTAATAGCAAAGTGCGAACGTCTCTAGTCGAACGCTGGTCAAAATGTCATTGCAAAACGTCTAGATCCTGGCTCCCTGCTGTACGTTATGAACGCGCGCGGCTATGGTTACCAGCGATGCAACCAGCCCAGTAGGTTGGTTCCAAATAGTCGACTAGCGTAGTCAACCACCGTCCACTAGACCATGGAGCTGTGTTTATAGCTCCATGACTAGACAGAGTTCGGGCAAGCGTTAGTCGACCAATGGTTATAACTCCTTGCGCGAACTTGCCCCTTCGGGCAAGGACAACCTCGTACCCAGGGTGTCGAGCAGTACGCGCCCATCACTACCTGCTCTCTCACCCAGGTATTGGATTATTTGCATGTGCAAGATTTTTGAACACGTATGCAAATGAGGAATAGTCTGGTGCCTGCATGTGCGTTACATTAGCGTTTGTTTTTGTATGCGGTGTCTGGGGTAAAAACAGAGTCAATTCGTAGCAGCGCGAGCATGGCGTGAGTTACGAAAACACGATTTTTATTCAATTAAACTGTTACAATCTTAACGAAACAATATGCAGTATCACATTTCATATTAATATTTACAAATTGGAAAGGAAATGAATTTTTTCGAGAAGGCGTGGACGAATGATCGCGAAAACACGTACTGCACGTTGTAATGATGAGTGAATCATTACTGGACCAAGCCCAGTCTAGTCCTTGCTCTATGGTCTAATGTGGCTTTCGCGATATTCCCGGGTTCGTATTCATGAGCTCCCTACTAAGATAATGGCTATTTAATCAGTTGACGACCATAAATATGTTCGCACATACTAATAAAACAGGTGGGAGTGCAGTGGTTTGTCCTTGATAAACAGTCAGGCTATCCCCAATGTATGTGAGTCTGTTGTCTAGAGCCAGCCTGCCTCCCATCAGAATTTGAGTGACGAGTGATGAGCCAGCTAAGTGCTGGAAAGCTACCTACAGCTTTCGCGCAAGGACCATATTAATAGTCGACTAGTGGTTGATTTGTGACGTACCTTACGCCTGCGCACTGATAGCAACGTGCGAACGTCCCTAGTCGAACGCTGGTCAAAATGTCATCGCAAAACTTCTGGATCCTGGCTCTCTGCTAGCGTTGTGAATGCGCGCAGCTATTGGTTACCAGCGAAGCAACCAACCCCAGTAGGCTGGTTCCAAATAGTCGACTAGCGTAGTCAACCATCGTCGACTAGACAGAGTTCGGGCAAGCGTTAGTCGACCAATGGTTAACTATAGTCCTTGCGCGAACTTGGCCTATGAAAGCCACATTAGACTGGGCTTGGTCCAGTAACGAACACCACCAAGTACACGATAAAAATCCATTACTAGCCAATTGCGGTATCGAATCAGGATACAGGAAGAAAGTTTCCTATCCAGGGTTTACTATTGGAAACCGTGTTGGAAATAAAGTAAGCACTGGGGACGAGGTTGGGGCAAGGACCATTAGTCGACTAGTGGTTGATTTGTGACGTACCTTACGCCTGCGCACTGATAGCGACGTGCGAACGTCTCTCGTCAAATGCTTGTCAAAATGTCATCGCAAAACTTCTGGATCCTGGCTCTCCGCTAGCGTTATGAATGCGCACGGCTATTGGTTGCCAGCGAAGCAACCAACCCCAGTAGGCTGGTTCCAATTAGTCGACTAGCGTACGTAGTCAACCACCGTCGACTAGACAGAGTTCGGGCAAACGTTAGTTAACCATTGGTCAACTATAGTCCTTGCGCGAACTTGGCCCTGGTTGCAGACCAGTAAATACATTTCCGTAGACCTCAATGATAAATTCCCCCACTTCAGAAATTCAGGAAATTCTCACAACTCTCCAAGTTGTTCAAGACGTACATCAAATTAAAGCTTATTTCATCATCTTCTTTTTTTTTTTTTTTTGAGGTAATCTGATGACATTTGGGAGAAATTGCCATCCGAAGATTACCCCTTAAAAAAGTCCTGAAGCCCATCGCCATTTTAGAAAACGATGCCTACACTCCATTGCAAAATAGAGCGCTTTTAGGGCCCCAATTTCATACAAATTTCACAAAAATTCAAATTCACGGTCCGATCCTGTGCACGGCTTCCACCATTATTTTTTTTACAAACCCTCAAATTCATGGTCCACAATAGGCTCAAAGATACGGAAGAATTTGATGGCATGCAAATCGTGATTCTGCCGGCGTCGACATTTTTTTACTGGTCTGCAACCATAAGCTATCAAAAGGATCCCTGCCAGAGCTTAAAAAATGCGACGCCCAAAAATGCGACGCCGATGGCACATATGGAGCACCATACTTTAGATTTATACCTAGATTTATCAATACCACGTGACTATAACATTACTGCACTCCATTGCAAACTTTTCATGAACATATTTCCGAATTATAACAAGCAATTTTTGTTGAGTATTTGATTTATTTTGTTTGCTTTCTTTGAATTTTTTTGATTTGGTGGTTATATTTGTATAGGTTGGGAAACTTAGTGGGTCAATTACTTTCGGGGACAGACATATTAGCAAAATTAACGCGCATTCGCATCGATCATGTCAAAACAAAATCGGTGTTCCGAAAACCATCAGCCAGAGTGTATTTTATGACAGCGGCATTTGGTCAATTAGTCAATTATTTTTGGTCATTTTTCGGGGACAGATAGACAGACACCCACACCGACAGACAGACAGATGGACCGACCGACCACCAAGCGACATGTAGAAACTCCTGCCAGAGCTTAAAAAGCTGATTTTTTTCTTTGGTCAAATCGTGCACGGATATGTTACATTTTAAAGTAGTTTATTCTCTGATTAATAGCATCACTCATAAATTATTTAATTAATTGAATTATTGAATTATTAATAACTTTATTTTTCTTTTTTTTAAAGAGTTTATGTATTTCTTAATTGTACATGTCAAGCGCTAGTGATGTAATGTAAAGCGTTTTCAAAACGATATGAATCATTAGTATACCGTCAAAAAAATGAAAGGTGACATATAAGCATCCTATCAAGTTATGAGCATTGGGTTATACTTAGAAAGTAATATATTCATACTTAATAATATTTTTAAGAAATGATGCAAAAAGCTTGAAGCTGGTTTCCGTATTTGAACAACTTCAGGCAAGTGGTAAACTTTTGAATCAATCGCCGCTAGAGTCCTCGTTGATTGCATTGCCCGGTTACCCCCGTCTCTGATGTCGATAAGCATTGCTAAATTTAATTGAACTATTTTCACTGACAGGCCTACATTAATCCCCCTTTTTATTCTTTCAGACGTTCATTCATTTTTTTCCTAATTTTTCTTATTTATTAAATTATTTCTCGGTGTATTGGCCTTTTTGACGGGTTTCCCCTTCATCAATGAAAATCTCGCCCGCATTTTACACCGTACCCGATGTCAACGTTTACCTATCTACCGCACGGGGGCGCCCTTCCCCATGCCCCAATTGTTTTTCATACGATTCCGTACAAAATATATGCAGTTTACTGTACGTAGGATCTTCGTTTCAGCTGTTGCTCCACGACAAAAGCCTTGATAATTCTTGCCAAAGACAAAGAAAATGGACTTGGTCTCAAGTTTATTAGAGGTTCGGCAGTCAACTATTCGTGTCTGATTCATAGAGCTATATTAAATTATTACAGCTCTATGGTCTGAATCGAGTATTTCACGGCTACGACTTCAAGTTCTTTTCTATACTTTGTGTTGGTGCCCTGCGGTGGAAAAGTCGTAGCCTTAATATTTCGGCAGACGGGCTTTGATTATCAATTCAGTCTGTACGCTTTAGTTCATGAGTCTACGTTCTTCGCTGGCAGTACACGTCAACACACGAGTCCCGATTGATGTTTTCGTTACATTTCTATCCCTTTGTCGATCTCTTTGCAGTTTTAATCTGTACGGGAGGTTGATTACCAAAAGGCAGTCATGACGAATGGTAAGGCTATGTATGTTTCTCGCCACAGGGACAGTGGGTTTACATTTTGGCCTTATTAAACTAACAGTAACATGACTAACTAAGTTAACGATCACGATAATACGCGATTGACATGATTGAGATAAGGGGTGGGGCGATGTTAGGTTGGGGGAGGGGGGGGGGGCTGGCTGGGAGATATTATGAGAGGGGTAGCCCTAGCCCAGGTTAGACGAAGTTTTCATTGCATAACGACTGACGTCCAGGATGAGAAATCTCTACATAATACCATCCAAAGTTTTGACCTAAGTTTTGTTGTGTTTTACCTCGTTATAGAAGCTTGTGTCACGCCTACATACTCTATGTATCCTTATCTATTGATCCGGGGTGGGGCTCAGGAATTCGGAGCAACTATAGAATGCAGGGCCACGCCGAAGCAAGGTTTTTTATTTTGCCTGGAGGCGTGGATGGAATAGGAGTAATAGATCTGCAAACCTGCCAAAAAGTGCTAAGTACAGCGAAGGAATGCACTGCACTTGTCTTCAAAGCTTCTCATGAAGGATCGAAAGGGAGGGCGTGCTTGTAAATGTGTTGGGGGCACTGTCTGGAGCGGCGGAGGCGCGGAGTCTTGGAGTCGCAGAATCGCGGAGACGCGGGGCACTGGAGTGGCCGCAGTGGCGGAGGCGCGGAGTCGCGGAGTCGTAGAGACGCGCACCGATAGAGGGCGCAATTCTCGGCGGAATCTTTTGAGAACGAAGCATCCATATCCATTTTAATTGGGCGGGCCAATTAGGAAGGGGGGGAGGAGGGCGACGGGGCACTGTCTGGAGTCGCGGAGGCGCGGAGTCGGGGAGTCGCAGAGTCACTTTAATTGGGCGGGCCAATTAGGAAGGGGGGGAGGAGGGCGACGGGGCACTGTCTGGAGTCGCGGGGGCGCGGAGTCGGGGAGTCGCAGAGTCACTTTAATTGGGCGGGCCAATTAGGAAGGGGGGGAGGAGGGCGACAGGGCACTGTCTGGAGTCGCGGAGGCGCGGAGTCGGGGAGTCGCAGAGTCACTTTAATTGGGCGGGCCAATTAGGAAGGGGGGGAGGAGGGCGACAGGGCACTGTCTGGAGTCGCGGAGGCGCGGAGTCGGGGAGTCGCAGAGTCACTTTAATTGGGCGGGCCAATTAGGAAGGGGGGGGGAGGGCGACGGGGCACTGTCTGGAGTCGCGGAGTCGCGGAGTCGCAGAGTCGCTTTAATTGGGCGGGCCAATTAGGAAGGGGGGGGAGGGCGACGGGGCACTGTCTCTCAGTGGTGGAGGCGCGGAGTCGCGGAGTCGCAGAGACGCGCACCGATAGAGGGCGCAATTCTCTGCGGCTCCACGACTCCACGATCGATTTTCAGAGGTAGGTCGACTGCGGTTCCACGCCTCCACACAGCCGTACGGAGGCGCGGATGTAGAGTAAAGTGGCCCTGCATTCTATAGTTGTACCAGGAATTCCATATGTGATGCTGACTGACGTTAATCACGAAAATAAACTCTAGAGCAACGTTAAACTTGTACTTTTTGTAGTCTCTTTTCATCAGTTTCTCACCGAATCGCTAGCGCCCTTTTTTGTTTAGTTTTGGTTGGAACAGTGACGTCACTCCAGCCAACCGAAGTCGCGAAAACGCTCAACCAATGGCAAAAGTCGAAACATGTTTCTGGTAACTGTCGCGAAAAACACGCTCGGTCATTGGATAGGCGACTGCGCCTACAAGTTAGTGCGCATGCGTATGAGGGCGGTTACTAAGGAAGTCGCACGTGCGCACTGCACGTTCACGTTGCACGCGCACGGCCGTACGTACGCCATTTACGACTGGACTCGGTACGTGTGAGAAACTGATGAAAAGAGTCTACAAAAAGTACAAGTTTAAGTTGCTTTAGAGTTTATTTTCCTGATTAACGTCGGTCAGCATTGCATATGGAATTCCTGAACCCCCCGGCCCAATAGATAAGGCTACATAGAATACTAAGACGTAAGAATTAGCTTCTCCAACATTCAACAAGGTAAAAATATTGAAAATATTGGTCATAAATTTTTTCGCCCGGTTTTGAGCACTTTCATACCCTGGACTCCCTCCGTAACGTAGGGAGGAAAGGGAGTCCACCTGGGCTAGGGGTAGCCCCATAAATGGGACCCAGCAAATGGGACCAATTTTATGTTGGATTGATGAAAAGTTATGAAGTGGTGAATGATAACGAAGTGGTGAATGAAGTTCATCATGCCCTGTTTTTCCCCAAAACATATTTTAACAATCATTGCCATGCGTGCGATAGTCGGCCATCTGGTTGGTTCCCTGCCCTTACAATATTCAACGTCAGGATCTTTGGCCCTGTCCGAGTGATTCTTGGACTTTATTTCCCTTTAAAATATCCTCCAAAGCCACGGATCACTGAGAAGAAAAATGAAATAGGGCCTACGTCAACAAAAAGTAGGATTTGATTAAAATAAATACCATAAAAGTAAAGAAAACTATTAAAAGAACAAAACAAAGAAAAGAAAAAGATCTCGCAACGCAGATTCAATCACGGGACCTTCAGCATGGTAGTCCAACGTTTAACCAATCGAGCTACCAATGTTTCTGCAATGCCGTAATGATAGCAGTTGAAAATCTTTTACGGCTGTGGCCTGCCATAACGATAGCCACTATGAAAAAAAAAAACTACAGAAAATTACAAAAGATAAACAGCTGTCATTCAATAAATGCAGCGATTACAAATTAACTTAAATTCAAGTTGTGATTGAAAATATCAGGGAGCATAGTGACTGGGCATAATTTCATTTCATGTTTTTTTAATTTTTCTTTGTGATTAAAACCAGCTTACTCCTTTGATGGGCTGATTATCTTTGGGCTACTGGTCATCTGTACGTGTGCCTACATGAGGCGAGTGCCACGTCTTAAGCAGTGGTTCCTGTCGGAGAAGAAAGGGTTCCTTGGGGTGTTCTACAAAGGTAAGATTTTGCTAGAAAAAAGGAGCAAGAACACTGATTGCAACCAAACCAAAACTACTGGTCCTTAGTACGGACCAGTCCTTTGCCTCTAATCCTTCCTCTGGCTGGCAAATCCAGCTACACTATCACAGCAGTTGAAATCAATCAAGTGACTTGTTTGACAGTTAAGGCCAACCAAAAAAAAGTCTCCGGTTTCTGGTATGGAGCTTGCCCAAAAAGTGGTGCGGCGACGCGGCTTTTTTTTTTTTTTTAACCTGACTTTTTTGCTTCAAATGTCGGCCGATGACTGCAAATGGTGCCCGACTAAACTTAGTGCAAATATATGGGAGTCCAGAGAGGCCACATAAAGCTTATTCTCGATCATAACCCCATCTTAACTAAAAACACGTTAAAATTGTGCAGCAGCAGGATTCCAGTCAAACCAGTGAGTTTGGCGGTTTTGAGACATCATCTTTCATGGAAAAAAAACCTTGTTCATTTTGCCGACGCGCATGGCTACGGCGACTCGCGCGCATACCAGAAACCGGAGATTTTTTTTTTTGGCCTAAGGATTCCCTTTGCTAATTTGATATATCTATGCTTTGACTGGAATTGATTGATATGCCAGCTGTACCTACCAGTTACCTCTTTTGTCTGTTGATGAAATTAGAGTGGTAACAGTGTTTACACGAATGTGATCCGACTGTTTTCACGAATGTGATCTCTGTTTTTTTTAGCTGCGGAAAGCAGCTGTAGAAATTATCTTGTCTCTCCGTTGGTTAGTAACAAATGTCAGCAAATGCCTTTTTTGGCAATCAATCACCTTGTCCCTTAGGCCCTCACAACAACACGTGCTTCAGGTCTCCACTACTGACCAGATACAAATTTATGGCAGTTGTGGAAAATTGGGTCACGAGGTCACTCATTTTGCATTGGAAGTAGCACTCTATGCTGCACACAAATTGGGTGTTAAATATGCTATAAAACGTTCCATGCGCCAACTGACATTCAACAAAATAATGGGAATCCTTTTCAATTGACAGTCACGACCACGTGAGAAGTTGTGCATTATAAGAACAGACTTTTACATCATGTACACAGTTTCGAGCTTGTTTTACTAGTCTGTATACCTGGCAGGGGACGTGGAAGCAATTTTTGACTGTGTGGGACTGATCAGACAATAGGAGGGTTTCAATGTATTTTAGATTACAGTTTCTGAAACGGTAATTTATATTTTCTTCTTGCAGCTTCCATCATTGGAACGAGGTTACATCTTGCCGTGGCTGCATCCTGTGTCCTGATGGGATTCTACATACTGTTCTTAAAATGATCCACGCTGGAGTCAACTAACCATAAACTATGATATACTCCTACAGAGGACGGACAGAGTTACCTAATACTCTGTACAAGTTCAGGAACGAAACCTGCTGATTCAGTAGATGAGCTTAGATCCGCTTGAAATAGACACTCAACTCTGGTAACCAGTGCGTTTGCATGCCCAGTGATGCTTCTGGGCAAAGTCAGGACCAGACTGGACAAAATGAGTTCAAGTTCTATGAGAGAAATGACCTTGAATCAAGCATGGTTCTGGTCTCTACACACAAGGACCCCGTCAACGATTACAGAGAGATTTCGGTGGAACATGGAAGGCACTGCTGGCTTACCTGGTACTCGTGCAGAGATGACATACGTTTGTGTACATTTCAAAGTTAGTTAGCGTGCCTACACACCAAAGATGTGTGGACCAGTGCGCACTCTGGTATGCCCTGCACACAGAAATGCTATCCACTGTTTATGAACGGAGTCTATCAGGACTGCCTAAGTTGAAGTGATAGAAACTAGGTAATTTTTCGGAGATCCGGTTGGCCTACGTATGTCTGTTGTGAGAAGCGAGGGTTGGCATGGTTCTAATGAACTCTGTGCATGGTTCTGGTGAACCATTTGTATACTGGCTTGTAAAAATGTTCAGGCTATTTAACTTGGAATTCTGTAGCTCTCCTTGTCTCAGAATCGGCTGTTTATGCACTGGTGTTGATGGCCCAATGAAACAGTTACACACCTATGTTCCGACACACCTATGTTCCGACACACCTATGTTCCGACACCCCTATGTTCCGACACCCCTATGTTCTGACAACACATTTTCCTATAAACCCTAACCAACACAATTTTATGTGTGGGCTGTCGGCACATACATGTAGGGGTGTCGGAACATAGAGCAGTCGCCAGTGAAACAAGGTCCCACAGACTTTCCCCACCTGTGTTGCTTCTGGCATGGTTAGGAATAATAATTGCTGTATTCATAACTGACATGCTGAAATATGCTGCAATTTCAAAGACTGCATCACTTCTGCAAAGGGTCACCTCTTAAGTAACGTAAATATGTGTTTATCAACTCCAAAATTAAATAAAACATAAAACATAAAATGTGTTTTTGGAGCTGTACGTTTATTTAATCCATTTACTTCTGCCAAGCAAAGAGTCGCCTCTTCAGTTATGTAAATATATGTATATCAACTCCAAAATTAAAATAAAACAGAAAACATAAAATGTGTTTTTGGTGCTGTACGTTTATTTAATCCATTTACTTCCTTTTAGTTGAACTATTTTAAAATAATATTTGTTGGCAAAGACCATGATTCAAATGAAATATATATTAAACATTTTATTTAAGTTAACTATACGTATTATTTTACATTTTTGTTTTATTCATGGCATCCAAAACACAGAAAATAAATTGTGGGCTTGCAAGGAAACCTTATTAAATGCAAAATGAGATGAAATTACAAGAGGCTTAATAG